>NC_039362.1:123430754-123626415 GCF_003573695.1 Papaver somniferum
TTCTTTCTAAGTAGCAGCCATGTCAGTCTGATTTTTGGCAAGAGTCTCTTGCACCTTTATGAGATCACCAATGGTAGGCGGATTTTCTCTGATTTCTTCAGAAGACCGACCAAAGAATGGATTGTTGATGGCGCCAGTGCCGTCACTTGCATGGGTGATCATCTGAGCACTTGAAGGAGTAGTGGTGGCAGGTTGTGCCAGAGGAATAGTAGTAGCAGGTTGCGCCAGAGGAGTGGTGTTGGCAGTACCACTGGAGCTTTCAATATTGGGGACGGGTGTTGAACCCGGATTGGTAACTGAACCAGACCTAAGACCGAACATTTTTGTGAGAATTGAGATTGCAACCGAGAGAATGATCTCTCATTGTGGTCGCCAATCTGTAGATGGGGAAAAACGAGTTGCTGGTTTTTACGGAATTGAGGAGACGACCGTGCGGAGGAAACTCCTTGAACCGAGCGAACTGTCAAACCTCACACAGATGCACTGCAAAAATGGAGTGCTTTGAATTCGAGAGATAATATGTAGTACTCTGGCCTAAACCAAGACAATGGCCGTTCCAGAGTAAATTCGGTCACAAGAGAGGATGGGTCGATCTGTAGGAGAAAAGCTGAGAAATGTGTGAGATCAATGGTAATCGAATATTGTAGGTGTGTTGTGTGTTCTGAATGATTGAATCTCTGTTGAGAGTGATTACTCAGATGTTGAGTTGTTAATCTCGTGTTGTCTGTTTGACGTGAGATTCTTGTCTTGTTTTCAACCATGATTCAGAGACTTATTTATATTGCTAGAATTGTAAATACCATGATCCCATGAAGTGTGACAGTTGATGGAATCAAAGAGTGGAAAAGTAAAAATCGTGTTAAAACCAGTTGCTCAACATGTGGAGACTTGGTCGATTTTCCATCCACTACTTTGTTAACTCTTTCAACTGATTGGACGAATTGCTCACATTCTCATCATGTGTATGAACACACGTGTCGTAGACCTCCAGACCAAAACCCTAGTTAATATCCCCCCATGTGACACGATTGACGTCTCGTGGTTAATTAGTCAGGTGTTGACTTCATGACTTTATGGGACGATGAGTCCATGTATTTGCTGAGTTGAACATGATCTTGCAAAATGTCCTGAGACTCATGAATTGAACGTGCCTGTTGAGACAGAGGTATGATTCTTAAGTAAACGTTGATAGTTAAGGTGATAAAGTATTGCTCATTCGATGAATTTTTGAATATTGATAGTTGAACCAATATTCCTTGGGTTTGAGCAAATATTGCTCATCTGAGCAAATGTTGCTCATTTGATGAATTATTGGTAGCGTGACCAAGATAAAATATTAATATAAAATACTGGTAATTGAACCGAGCATAATTAATAAAAATAATGATCATGAGATCGTCTTAAAGTCATTGGTGTTTGAATATGGAATTATGATCCTTGGACTCAGAAACCCTAATTCGATCAATTGATGGTTTATTTGAAAATTAACCATGGAATGAAGGAGGGACCGACTACATGGGATCATGTAGCGCCCATATGATCGAGTGAGAAAATACCAAGGTCTCTTGAAGAGTTGGTGATTTGTTGATGAAAGAATGATTAAATGTTGGTTTAATCATTTATTAGAAAAATGCTCGTCTAAGCCTTAGGTGATAAAACCTAATTAATTATGAAGAGATGAGGGACCAACCAAGGGGTCATGAAACCGGACCTGGATGGTCATGGGATCGAATGACGATCGCTCTATGAAAATTCCAAAATTATTTGGAAGAGTTTTGGACCTAATACGTGCAACTGCGCAAATTAGGTCAATTCATGAAAATATGTGGGACCGGCTCCGTGCGAGCCAAAGAGCCAACCTTGGTCGGTCAAGGTAACATGCTCACATCGTCAAAACATCCGTATCTCAGTCCTGAGAATTTTGGTATTTTTTGGCGTGCGTTTGAGCAACCATTTGAGAAAATATGACAAAATCAGGGTTTTGCTGAAACTGAGGAAACTTCATGAGATGAAGGAAAATAATTATAAAATGAAGGAATGATGAAGCGTGGGACCGCTAAGTCCAAGGCATGGCCGGCCAGTCAGTTACCACGGTCCCATGGTGCCCTTCCTAATTTTATATTATTTTTCATGATTTTATGAAAATATCATGAAATCAAGGAGTTTGTTGAAATTAAGGAGTTTCCTTGAAGTGAAGGAGTTTCCATGGGATCAAGGAAACAAATAATATTAAAATAATAAAATAAAGGCGTGTGGGACCGACTTTGAGCATGGACGGCCGGCTGGGGCCCAGTCCCGTGCGTTTCCCTAATTTTATGTAATTTTTGTGTATTATTTCCATGATTTGAAGGAATTTTCATAATTTGAGAGAAATACCATGAAATCAAGGAATTTCATGGGATCAAGGAAACTTAAAATAATAATAATAATAAAATAAAGGGACGTGGGGGACCAGCCAGGGCATGGACGGCCGGCTGGTGCCCGGTCCCACGAGTTTCCCTAATTTTATATTATATTTTTCATGGTTTTATGAAAATACCATGAGATTAAGGAGTTTTCATGAGATTAGGGAAATATTAATAAAATAATAAGGAACCATGAGGTGTGGGGCCGTCCGGGATCAAGCATGGCCGGTTGGCCAATAAACACGGCCCAACGGTATTTTTCCAATTTTATATTATTTCCTTGGTGCGAAGGAAACACCATGAAACTGAGGAGTTTCCTCAAAACGAAGGATATTTGTTCAAATGAAAGGATTTTCATAAGATCAAGGAAAATAACAAAAATATGATAAAATACAAAACTGGCATGGGACTGGCCACGACACGGCCGGCCGGCTAGTGGGCCCAGTCCCCCCCGCCTTGGTCAATATTTAATTATTTATTATTTTCTTTCCTATTTTGCATAGGTTCATCGTTTCGTCGTATTTTGAAATACTCGTTCGTGCGTTCAGGTGATTGTTAGTGCATCATCTTCGAATACACTTGCACCTTTTGATTCGGGGCTTACTCGAAGGTAACTCAGACGCCCGTACGTTAAATATTTATTACTAACCCATGGAGTTCTGCTGGGAAGAACCATAGATTGAAGTAACGAAATATTACGAAAATATTTGAATATTTTCAGAAATTCAGTGGATGAATCCAAGAATTTAGGAATAATTAATTGATGGCTCTATACTAGTACGATCGTCTAGGAGCATTAATTATTCTGAGCGACATGA
Source organism: Papaver somniferum (assembly GCF_003573695.1). Classification (NCBI taxonomy): domain Eukaryota; kingdom Viridiplantae; phylum Streptophyta; class Magnoliopsida; order Ranunculales; family Papaveraceae; genus Papaver; species Papaver somniferum. Next base: position 123,433,978 of record NC_039362.1, read on the forward strand.
GCTAGTTGAAGCGTCATATCCTTTATATAGTCAGGAAAAACTGTTGTTTGTATCCTGAAGACGTTATTGCTCTATACTAGCAGGCAAGCTGTCTAGGAGCCGTCCAATCTCGTGATTCTATATAGAAGTAATTACTGAAGTGTTCAGTATTCATGAGATATGCCGTTGCCTAGCCGAGAGACTACATATCTGCATGTACTCTGAGAGACAGTATTCTCAGTCAGAGATTCGATGAGAGACTCGTGTCTCGACACTCGCGTCTGATTGCTGGATCAGCAGTTCGTATAATTATGGGTTTACGATTTTAGCCTTTGTCGAAATTCCACCATATACATATGGAAACCACTCCCCCTTACATAATGATCCGAAAACCATATGTATTTGTAGTGTGAACTACATATTAATTCTCCCCCTTTTTGTCAATAAAATTGGCAAAGGTACGAAAACGAGATTCTAATGAAATTTCCGAAAGAGACATTTCATGACCAAAAGAAAGCACATATCTTCTTATTTAGATGCAATCATATAGCCGAAGCTAAATGCATTCATCAAGGAGTTTATGAAGATACAAGATAACCTCTATAAAATTCCACGGCCGCACTCCCCACAAAGATTTGGCAATTAAGAACTCTCCCCCGTATAATGTCATTCCCGAAATAAAAACAAGAGCGACCTTAATTTCAAAAGAAAAGAAGGATTTCTTTGGACATAACAAATTACATACAAGTATGAATTTGAATCCAAAATACTCAATTAAATTAACCACAAGATAACCTGTTAGAGCATTGCTCGGTCGAACTCGCATGCGTTGCTATCTCAAGCATGTTTGTCAATGTTAGTGATCAAAAATATAAGTCTTGATTTCTAGCCTATATAGCTAAAGGTCTCAGACTAGGATAGAAAGTGTAGTTCAGCTCAAGACTCCATGGTAATCATCATACAAGACGAAGGACTACTCAAGGAACTAGTGGAACTTCATCGACTAAAAGGTATGTGGAGACTTGAACTTATCTGTCACTCAAAAGTCTATTTACTCTATCTCCTATTCTTGAGACAAAAGTCGTTTTAATATATAGACTTTCATTATACACATTTGCTATTTCGAGTCGAGTTTAACTCGCCTATCTATTTCTCGAAATATGTGTTTGTAAGCTTTTGCTTTATCCAAATTCATCTTTACCTAGTGACAAATGTCATGTTATGTTTCAATCACTTTGGAAATTGCTCTGACGAAAATGGTTTGTGAATAACGACTATATAACGTCCTCTGAGAATGTTTCAATGATTGAAATGAGAGTTTAGATTACATAACCATTTGTAGGATATAAGCATTGTTGTGGAAACACATATATGTATAAGTCCTTATTCCTTGAACCAAAGTTTGCGAACTTTGTTGATCAAGAGAAACGGAATGTGGCGTGAGCCAAGTCCACGAACTGGCGGAAGTTCTCGACCCGAGAATTTCTGCTGGAGTTTGTGAACTCCTTCCGTGAGCTTAAGTCCGCGAACTTGAGTAGGTTATATCTAAAATCGGTTGTTCTTGAACTCATGTTTATATAAATTAAGGAATTCTTTTGAAAACCGTGGCTATAAAGTTCATGAACCGATTCGAGTGAATCAAACCGTTTTTGTTTCGATTGTGTCTTGTGTAGTTACATAAGATCTAAGCAACTGAACAACTCTCTAGCTAGTTCATTTGAGTCATTTGGACTAGTTATGGTGAAGAATAATATGGTGGATATGAAAGTGATCATATGGCTAACCATTTGGATAAACCAACAAATGTTAATGTTTGGGAACGGTTACATAAACCCAAAATTGGACATTTCATTTGAGTGTAACAAGATAAGGTTTCGATCCAACGGTTGAGAAATATTACCTTGAATCTAATCAGGTTTTCATCTAACGGTGAATATTGAATGCTTTGTTACCAAGATAACATTGATTGCAAACCCTGATTTGAAAGACTATATAAGGGAGAACTCTAGCAATTGTGAAACCTAATCCCCACACCTTACGTGTGATATTAGTTGCATAAGGTCGAGTTAATTCTCCTTTAACCTTTGGTTTCTTCTTCTAAACCAGGTTAACGACTTAAAAACTTCATTGGGATTTTGAAGCCAGACCGATACTACTTTTCTTGTAGTTGTGTGATCTGATCTTGCTGTTTCTATCGTTTTGAGTACAATTATAATAATTGGCTTGATATTTATATCTCCGATAGGCAAGATAGAAAAGTAATCACAAACACTTCGTCTCATCGTTTGTGATTCCACAATATCTTTTTTCCCTGCGTCGATTAGGATTATTGTGAGGTGATTGATAATACTAAGATGTTCTTCGGGAATATAAGTCCGGTTTATCAATTGGTTCCTGTTCACCTTTTATTTATCAAAAGACAGAACAAAACTCGTAGGTGTATTCGTGGAGACGGATTTATCTATTACCGTAGACTTTTCTGTGTGATACATATTTGTTTATTGAAGTCTTCGACTTTAGGTCGTAGAAACTTTTAGTTGTGGGTGAGATCAGCTAAGGGAATCAAGTACGTAGCATCCTGCTGGGATCAGAGACGTAGGAGCATAGTTGTACCTTGGATCAGTGTGAGATTGATTGGGGTTCAACTACAGTCCAGACCGAAGTTAGTTTGGAGTAGGCTAGTGTCTGTAGCGGCTTTATACAGTGTGTGTTCAATCTGGACTAAGTCCCCGGTTTTTATGCATTTGCGGTTTCCTCATTAACAAAATTCTGGTGTCTGTGTTATTTCTTTTCCGCATTATATTTTGTTGTATAATTGAAATATCACAGGTTGTGCGTTGTTCAATCAATTAGAATATCCGACCTTTTGGTTGTTGATTTAAATTGATTGACACTTGGATATTATTCTTTGGTACCATCCAAGTTATCTCTCTTTGATAAAGACTCGCAGATTTCTATTTGCTTGAGTAAAGATCAAATTGAGAGATTGAGATATAAACTCTTTGATATACTTTTTATCTAGACTGAGTCTGACTGTCTAGTTGATTCTCTAGAAAGTATATTGGAGTTTTCCCATACAGATTGCTAATCGAATTGTTGGGTGCGGTTGTTGTACCCCCGCCTTTTCAATTGGTATCAGAGCAGGCAAACACGTTCAAGACCTCACAAGTCTGTGTTTGTAGCGATCTGACTCTATGGACAGAGGTGCTATCTCTATTAAAGTACCACCAGTCTTCGATGGCTCTAATTACTTATGGTGGAATATTGTTATGCGAGCTTTTCTTCAAGCACGTGATTTTCAATCATGGGTATATGTTGTTAATGGCTATAATGCTCCCGTCGTGGCAGTTTGAGATGTAAACGTTCCCAAACCTATTGGTGAGTACACCCCTGCCGAAATAAATGCTGCAAAGCAAAATTCCTACAGTTTGAATGCCATTATACATGCCATTACCCTAAATCTTCAGCATCTTGTGTCAAATTGCACTAAGTCGCAAGAAGCTTGGGATATCTTACAAACCGGTTTTGAAGGTAATACCAGTGAAAAGGAAGCTAGGCTTCAAAACCTTAATTCCGATTGGGAAAACCTTTGTATGGAAGATGAAGAAACATTTGATGAGTTTAATCACAAAGTGTCTGAAATTGTTAATGCATCTTTTTCATTGGGTAAGACTATTCCTGAAAAGGACATTGTGATGAAAATTCTCAGATCGCTGCCATCTAGATACGACTCTAAGAAGCATGCCATCGTTGAGGGAAATAGCCTTGATAATCTCTCCAGAAATACTCTGGTTGGGAAGCTTAAGATCTTTGATCACGAACATTCATCCAAAACTAAGGATGTTGCGTTCAAAGCACAAAAGGACACTAAATTACTTGATAAGATTAAAAAAGTGTATATGTCTGAATATGATCACTCTGAGACAGATTCATCAGATGAAGATCTTGACAAGTCAGTCTCGATAATCACAAGACTGTTTAGGGATCTTCTGTTGAACAAAAGTAAACGGTTTTCCAGAAATAAGCCTAAAGCATCAGTTAAACCTCATAATCGTATTCCTCCTAAAAACAGGGAAACAAATGAAACTGATGATGAGGACATGCCTCAGTGCTTTAAGTGTAAGGGATTTTGTCATTTTGCAAACGAGTGCCCAAATCGTAGAAAATACACCGGGAACAAAGGTCTTGCTGCAACTCTTGATGAAATGTCTGACAACTATGATTCCAATGAAGACGAGAAATCAAGTGTTGCACTTCTCGGTGAAAATATTGATTTTGATAACTGTAGCAATACATACATCAATCTCAATATTCTTTCAGAAGAGAACCCAACTAATCTGGAAGAACAAATTGACCCATTTCTTGGAAACTCTGTTTGTAATGTTTCAGGTTCCACCATGTGTCTAGCTGCGTGCACATCTCAGAAACCTGACTTTTATCCTAGTTTGACGTGCTCGTATTGTTCTATAAAGAGTCATGAACTTTAAAGGTGTTACAAGTACAAACAACAATTGAGGCACATCAACAAACTTCAACGAAGAGCAAATAATTTAGAAAATAAGCTTAAACTTGCTCAAAAGACCGCTGAGGTATGTAGGATTTTATCTCCGCCTAAGAAGTTAGTTTCCAAGGATAAACCAAGACCATTAGAGAAGAGAGTATGGTCGAATCGTGTCGATAGACAGAGGTCTGTGGATTCCTCTCAAGAGGAAAATGGTGGAAAAATTGTTGTTTACCGCAACGCAACTTGATTGTGTTGTTTTGGAAATCTTGTCTAATGTGCCTGATCAAAAGAGACAATGATTTTGTACCTCTCAGTTTTTAGGAAAAGTTTTCTTTCTTCTTTTCTTAGTTTTTTCTTCTTCACTGTCTATCAACAAAGGAGGATTATTATCGATAATTCTACTCTTTATAGGGTTGTGAGTTGGACGTGTACGAACATGTTTAAAGGTTTCGAAACCCTACATTCCTTTTTTCCTTCCTTGAAACTCCTTTTTATCTCAAGACTACTTGTTGAGATTGTGATTTCCCCTCACAAACCCATACACATATGGATGCTCCAAGTTCCATGTCTTCTGATGGAAAGGATGTTAATATGATTGTTAAGCCATCAATCATGAAGGAAAAAGAGAAAATCTCCGTTATCTTCTACCTTGAAAAGAAAAAGAAGGAATGTGAGGAAGCCACGAGCCGTTCCTTCAAACTCTCAGAAGTTTTCTGGTGTTCTTGAAGAGTTGAAGGAGATTCGAAAGGAGATTCAACAAATAAAGGCTTTTGTGTATAAGACTCATGAGATTCAGAAGGCCCTGGTTCGACAACATCAGCCGAGAAGTTTTATTGATGTAAACTCCTACCTTAATGAACCTTATGTCCCAATGCTGTTGACGACAAGGAGTTCAGCGACGATAAAGAATTCTTCAAAGGTCTTATTGCCTAGTAAATCTTCTATTTTTCTTGTTGTTTAGAAGAATAACTAGAGTTTGGAATAACCATTATTGTGATTACACATAGCTATGTCCAACGTTTTCATCTTCATGTTTTTTAGATTTATTGGTTTAAATTCTAAATTTGTTTGGAAGATGATTTTTGCATTATTAATCTTTATGATTTTATATATTGCAATTGTTTATGGGACATGTGTGTTTGCGTCCGTGAACTATGATTGTCCCATATCTTGTCAAAAGTAAAGTATTTCGTATGTCGATATGCATGTATTGATAAAATAATGAATATACTTTTGACAAATGCAAAAGTTAAGCCTATATTGTCAATTATTGATGGAAGATAGGTTAAAGTCTTTTGTTTACAAGGATTATGTCTATTGAATGTCGTTATGCGAATAGTGATGGAAAATAGAATGAATCCTTGTGTATTCCGCAGTATTGATCTTCCCTGATCCATATTTTATGCAGTACAGTGAGGCTCCATAAAGTGTCTTATGTTGAGAACTAAACGACCAAGTTGATTATTTTTATGATTAGCTTTGTTGTTGTTCCGTGAGGTACTTTATGTCGAGCATATTCAACTAAATTAATCATCTTATTTGGTTATTTAGTTGTTGCTCCGTAAGTTTTCTTATGTCCAACATGACCAATTAAATTGATTACTTTTGTGATTAGTTTGGTTGTGTGTTTCGATTAGATTAATTATGGGTTCTCTTGTGATTAATCCAATTGTATGTTTTTCAGTCTCCATAAGTTCACTTGTGTTGAGAATTTTTCGATTAAATTAATCATGGGTTCTCTTGTGGTTAATTTAATTGAGCATTTTGGATTCAAATTCATACTTGTATGTGATTTGTTATGTCCAAAGAAATCCTTCTTTTCTTTCGAAATTAAGGTCGCTCTTGTTGTTCTTTCGAGAATGACATATTATGGGGGAGAGTTCTTTTTGAACTTGCGCTTAATTGCCAAATCTTTGTGGGGAGTGCGGCTGTGGAATATTATAGGGGCTATCTTGTATCTTTAAACTCCTTGATGAACTCATTTAGCTTCGGCTTTATGATTGCATCTAAATAAGATGATATACTTTTGCTTTCTTTTGGTCATGAAATGTCTCTTTCGGAAATTTCATTAGGATCCTGTTCTTGTACCTTTGCCAATTTTATTGACAAAAAGGGGGAGAATTAATATGTAGTTCACACTACAAATACATATGGTTTTCGGATCATTATGTAAGGGGGAGTGGTTTCCATGTGAGATGGAGTATTGACTAGGGGGAGTGATACATATCACCATAGTATTATTTTTGAAGTTGTGATACAATTGGACTTTAATGCTGTGTAATGATACTATGACAATGTATAACAATGATTGAGAACTATTGTTTTCTTGTTGTTATAGCTACGGATTTTCAAAAACGATGATACTAAACTTACAACCTTTGGGATCATTGGAGCACTTGGAAGTGATGAATTAGGCATGTGAAATAGGAGCTACAAAAGTTAATTTTTTTTTTATTCCATATGTATTAATAGTTTTGTCACTAAAATTGACAAAGGGGGAGATTGTTAGAGCATTGCTCGGTCGAACTCGCATGCGTTGATATCTCAAGCATGTTTGTCAATGTTAGTGATCAAAACTATAAGTCTTGATTTCTATCCTATATAGCTAAAGGTCTCGTACTAGGATAAAAAGTGTAGTTGAGATCAAGACTCCATGGCAATCATCATACAAGACGAAGGACTACTCAAGGAACTGGTGGAACTTCATCGACTAAAAGGTATGTGGAGACTTGAACTTATCTGTCACTCAAAAGTCTATTTACTCTATCTCCTATTCTTGAGACAAAAGTCGTTTTAATATATAAACTTTCATTATACACATTTGCTATTTCGAGTCGAGTTTAACTCGCCAATCTATTTCTCGAAATATGTGTTGGTAAGATTTCGCTTTAGCCAAATTCATATTTACCTAGTGACAAATGTCATGTTATGTTTCAATCACTTTGGAAATTGCTTTGACGAAAAATGGTCTATGAATAACGACTATATAACGTCCTCTGAGAATGTTTCAATGATTGAAATGGGAGTTTAGATTACATAACCATTAGTAGGATATAAGCATTATTGCGGAAACACATATATGTATAAGTCCTTATTCCTTGAACCAAAGTTTGCGAACTTTGTTGATTAAGAGAAACGGAATATGGCGTGAGCCAAGTCCGCGAACTCAGTCCGCAAACTGGCGGAAGTTATCGACCCGAGAATTTCAGCTGGAGTTTGTGAACTCCTTCCGTGAGCTTAAGTCCGCGAACCCAGTCCGCGAACTTGAGTAGGTTATATCTAAAATTGGTTGTTCTTTAACTCATGTTTATATAAACTAAGGAATGCTTTTGCAAACCGTGGCTATAAAGTTCATGAACCGATTCGAGTGAATCAAACCATTTTTGCTTCGATTGTGTCTTGTGTAGTTACATAAGATCTAAGCAATTGAACAACTCTTTAACTAGTTCATTTGAGTCATTTGGACTAGTTTTGGTGAAGAAGAATATGGTGGATATGAAAGTGATCATATGGCTAACCATTTAGTTAACTATTGTTGAACCAACAAATGTTAATGTTTGGGAACGGTTCCATAAACCCAAAATTGGACATTTCATTTGTGTGTAACAAGCTAAGGTTTCGATTTAACGGTTGAGAAATATTAGCTTGAATCTAATCAGGTTTTCATCTAACGGTGAATATTGAATGCTTTGTTACCAAGCTAACATTGATTGCAAACCCTGATTTGAAAGACTATATAAGGGAGAACTCTAGCAACTGGGAAACCTAATCCCCACACCTTACGTGTGATACTAGTTGCATAAGCTAGAGTCGATTCTCCTTTAACCTTTGGTTTCTTCTTCTAAACCAGGTTAACGACTTAAAGACTTCATTGGGATTGTGAAGCCAGACCGATACTACTTTTCTTGTAGTTGTGTGATCTGATCTTGCTGTTTCTATCGTTTTGAGTACAATTGTAATAATTGGCTTGATATTTATATCTCCGATAGGCAAGATAGAAAAGTAATCACAAACACTTCGTCTCATCGTTTGTGATTCCACAATATATTTTTTCGCTGCGTCGATTAGGATTATTGTGAGGTTATTGACAATACTAGGCTGTTCTTCGGGAATATAAGTCCGGTTTATCAATTGGTTCATGTTCACCTTGATTTATCAAAATACGGAACAAAACCCGTAGGTATATTCGTGGGAGACAGATTTATCTATTACCGTAGACTTTTCTGTGTGATAAAAATTTGTTTATTAAAGTCTTTGACTTTGGGTCGTTGCAACTCTTAGTTGTGGGTGAGATCAGCTAAGGGAATCAAGTATGTAGCATTCTGCTGGGATCAGAGACGTAGGAGCATAATTGTACCTTGGATCAGTGTGAGATTGATTGGGGTTCAACTACAGTCCAGACCGAAGTTAGTTTGGAGTAGGCTAGTGTCTGTAGCGGATTAATACAGTTTGTGTTCAATCTGGACTAGGTCCCGGGGTTTTTCTGCATTTGCGGTTTCCTCGTTAACAAAATTCTGATGTCTGTGTTATTTCATTTCCGCATTATATTTTTTTATATAATTGAAATATCACAGGTTGTGTGTTGTTCAATCAATTAGAATATCCGACCTTTTGGTTGTTGATTTAAATTGATTTACACTTGGATATTGGTCTCAGGTACCATCCAAGTTATCTCTGTTTGATAAAGACTAGCATATTTCTATTTGCTTGAGTAAAGATCAAATCGAGAGATTGAGATATAAACTCTTTGATATACTTTTATCTAGATTGAGTCTGACTGTCTAGTTGATTCTCTAGAAAGTATATTGGAGTTTGTCAATACAGATTGCTAATCGAATTGTTGGGTGTGGTTTTTGTACCCCCGCTTTTTCAGAACCCATGATTAATTTAATCGGAAATGCTCAACATAAATGAACTTATGGAGACTCAAAAATACTCAATTAGATTAATCACAAGTGAACCCATAATTAATCTAATCGGAATACACAACCAAATTAACCATAAAAAGTAATCAATTTAATTGGTCATGCTCGACATAAGAGATAACTTACGGAGCAACAACTAAATAACCAAAAGAGAATGATTAATTTAGTTGAACATGCTCGACATAAAGTACCTCACGGAGCAACAACTAAGCAAAAGAATAACTCAGTCGATAGTGCTCAACATAAGACACCTTATGGAACAACACAATATATACACAAATTGTGGATCGGAGGTCGAGCTAACACCGTGGAATAATCAATGATTCATTCTATTTTTCATCACCATTTGCACAATGACATACAATAGACATAATCCTTGTGAACAAAATATTTTAACCTATCTTCCATAAATAATTGACATGATATGCTTAACTTTTGTATTTGTCAAAAGTTCATTCGTTCTTTTATCAACACATGCATATAGACATATAAAGGACTTAACTTTTGACAAGGTATGAGACAATCACAGTTCACGGACGCAAACACACATATCCCATAAAAAATTACAATATATAAAACCATAAAGATTAATACTGCAAAAATCATCTTCCAAACAATTTTAGAGTTTAAACCAATAAATCTAAAAACATGAAGATGAAAACGTTTGGACATAGCTATGTGTAATCACAATAATGTCTATTCCAAACTCTAGTTATTCTTCTTAAACAAAACAAGAAAATAGAAGATTTACTAGGCATAATAAAATCAACAAGCTAACAAAAACAGACTCTTATGCCAAAGTCGAACACGAACTAAAGTCAAATAGACGGTTCACTATCCTCATGAGTCTTGAGGTCTTTGAGCTTGTGATTGACAACATCCTCTGCAACTTTAGAGTGGATATCCTTGTTGAGAAGTTCTTTTACATGATTTTTCATGAGAACAAGGTCATAATTAAACTTTTTCAACTCAGTTCTTACCATATCTAGACTCTTCATCGTATCAACAAGTTGTTGTTTTGCATCCTCAAAGTTTTTGAGAAAATCAACAACCACATCATCTGTAATCTCTTTAACGTCCTCAATATATGAGTAGGAATCAGGAGATTGAGGAAACGACCTTTCAACTTCAACAAAGGTTCCTTTCTCTTTATCGAACTCGAAATACACCGTATTATCGACGAAGTTTTCAGGAAAATCCCAAGAGCAAGAAGAAGACACCATTGATAATGGAAGACCTAAAGTGAGATATATCAACTCAATAGGAAGGGTATATAAACGATTTCGAAAAAAGACTTAGGGTTTACAGGCACGATTTGTGAAGACACTTAAATACCGTACGTGTACCCATCGTAAGGATGGTCCACGAGGACCTACCCGGGTAGGCTATTTGTGAAGAAGGTCTGCACATACTCCAAGCATCTTAGCTTTAGGATCCAAAGCAAGAGATAAAGAACATGCATAAAAGAAATACTTATGTAAAAGTGTTTGTGATTGACAATCCATCTAAGAACGATAAGAAATTAGGTAGATCATCAGAGACACTTTGCCAAGAGTATACCTATTCAATTATCACTGAACTAGGATTTTCTGTACGTGAGATTTCAACCTTGTGATTAATTTACAAAAGTATGAGCCTTCGGCTCATTAAATGAACATTCCCTTTGGTTATCCTTCTTTCTTCGAGACTTTAGAGAAAAAACATTATGATGTGAAAATTTTTCATAAACATTACTGTTATCAATATATAACTCATAGTCTTGATTCTTACCTGAAGAATTTCGGTTGAAGGAAGTTGACAACCTGTTGATGATTTCCTTGCAATCTTTTATTAAATTTTTTAGGTTATCATAATTTTTGTCCTCTTCTCTTGATACCTTGTTTTCATCAAATGTATCATTAATTCTCTTTTTGAAGATGGAAAATTTCTGATCTTCTCTTAGACTGTTAAGACGTTTGTGTTGCATCAACCCATTTGAGGAACTCATAGAACTGACTTTCCTGGTAGCACACACATGGAAAGTATGAAAACCAATTGGTTTAGACATACGAATGTCAGTTACACCTTTGAAGGTTAAGTCTAAGGCGTGTTGAGGTTGAACAATGGAATTGTTACTCAACCTAGAGTTTCTCTTTTTCTTGAGAGACCCTTCTGAAACACAAAAGGGACATTCTCTAGAGGATATTGTCTTAACAAGATAAGGAGATTTCTTCCTTTCATGTGATGTGCAACATTCTTGAATAAGAGAGGCAAAAGGCACATCTTTTCTACTAGAAGGGAATACAGATTTTACTTCTGGAACATCTATTACTGAGGTAATTGATGAAGGTGATCTAGAGGACTTTCTGAAACATCCTTGAATCGAGAGTTTATTTAAGCAATGTTCAAATTACAATATATCCTTTTCAAGGCTTTCCTTTAGACGGATAAATGAAGGCTCAGCTTCAGTATTTTTGGAATTGTAGTCTCTTACTTCACCAAGGAGAACATCAACATGATGTTTCAACCGATTAAATCTATCAGCTTGGATTCTAACAAGATTTAGAATCAATTTACTCTCTTCAGCTGTTTCCCGTTCATTTAGAGAAATAGACTCTTTTGAAGGGTAATCTGGACAACACATGTCGGAGCCTGTCTGTCTAGTTTGAACACTCGGTTCATCTATACTTGAGATTGAAGAATCTTTCTCTTTAATAGAAATAAACGAGACAGAACTTTTATTTCTGGTGACACATTTATCAGAGATAATACTCTTGTCCATAGAGTCAGATCGCTACAAACACAGACTGATAAGGTCTTTAACGTGTTTGCCTGCTCTGATACCAATTGAAAAAGAGGGGGTCTAATAACCTCACCCAATATTTCGATTAGCTATCTGTATGGACAAACTCCAATATTTTTAAGAGAATCAACAAGACTCAATCTATAACAAGTATATCAAAGAGTTATATCTCTCTTTCTCGATTCAATTCTTTCTCAAGCAAATAGAAATCTGCGAGTCTAATTGAATACAAGAGAAATCACTTGAACGATACCAAAGACCAATATTCAAGGATCAATCAATTTCAATCAACAACCAAAGGTCATATTTCCAATTGATTGATTCAAACGCACAACCTATGATATTTCAATTATATAAAAAAATATAACGTGGAATAGAAATAATACAGACATCAGAATTTTGTTAACGAGGAAACCGCAAATGCAGAAAAACCCCGGGACCTAGTACAGATTGAACACCACACTGTAATAAGCCGATACAGACACTAGCCTACTACAAACTAACTTCGGTCTGGACTGTAGTTGAACCCCGATCAATCTAACACTGATTCAAGGTACATTTGCGCTCCTTACGTCTCTGATCCCAGCAGGATATTACACACTTGATTCCCTTAGCTGATCTCACCCACAACTAAGAGTTGCTACGACCCAAAGTCGAAGACTTTAATTAACAAATCTGTATTACACAAAAAAGTCTACAAGAATAGATAAATATGTCTCACATAGATAAACCTACAAGTTTTGTTCTGTCTTTTGATAAATCAAGGTGAACAGGAACCAATTGATAACCCAGACTTATATTCCCGAAAAAAACCCTAGTATTATCAATCACCTCACAATAATCTTAATCGATGCGGCGAAAGAAGATATTATGGAATCACAAACGATGAGACGAAGATGTTTGTGACTACTTTTTTATCTTGCCGATAGGATATATAAATCTCAAGCCAATCGTTACGATTGTACTCAACACAATAGAATCATCAAAATTAGATCACACAACTACGAGAAAGTAGTATCGGTCTGGCTTCACAATCCCAATGAAGTCTTAAGTCGTTAACCTGGTTTTTAAGAAGAAACCAAAGGTTAAATGAGAATCGACTCTAGCTAATACAACTAGTATCACACAAGAGGTGTGGGGATTAGGTTTTCCAGTTGCTAGAGTTCTCCCTTATATAGTCTTTCAAATAAGGGTTTGCAATCAATGTTAGCTTGGTAACAAAGCATTCAATATTCACCGTTAGATGAAAACCTGATTAGATTAAATCTAATATCTTTCAACCGTTGGATCGAAAACTTAGCTTGCTACACACAAATGAAATGTACTATTTTGGGTTTATGTAACCGTACCCAAACATGTACATTTGTTGGTTCAACAATAGTTAACCAAATGGTTAGACATATGAGCACTTTCATATCAACCATATTTTTCTTCACCATAACTAGTTCAAATGACTCAAATGAACTAGTTATAGACTTGTTCAATTGCAAGGAAATCTTATGTAACTACACAAGACACAATTGAAGCAAAAACGATTTGATTCACTCGAATCGGTTCATGAACTTTATGGCCACGGTTTGCAACTTTCATTCCTTAGTTAATATAGATAAGTTCACAAACAATCGTCTTCGGATATAACCAACTTAAGTTTGCAGACTTAGTTCGCGGACTTAAGTTCCCGGAAGGAGTTCTCAAACTCCAACAGATTTTCTCGGGTCGAGAACTTCCGCCAGTTCGCGGACTGAGTTCACTGACAGAGTTCACGGACTGAGTTCGCGGACTGAGTTCGCGGACTGAGTTCACGGCTCTTGTTCTGGTTCTCTTGATCAACAAAGTTCGCAAACTTCGGTTCAAGGAAAAAGGACTTATACATATATGTGTTGCCACACAATGCTTATATCCATCATTGGTTATATGATCTAAACACTCATTTCAATCATTGAAACATTCTTAGAGGATGTTATATAGTTGTTATTCACAAACCATTTTTCGTCAAAGCAATTTTCAAAGTGATTGAAACATAACATGACTTTCGTCACTAGGTAAAGTTGAACTTGGCCAAAGCGAAAGCTTACCCACACATATTGAGATAAACTCGGCTCGAAATAGCAAATGTGTATAATCAAAGTCTATATAGCAAAACGACTTTTGTCTCAAGAATAGGAGATACAATATATAGACTTTGAGTGATAGATAAATTCAAGTCTCTCCACATACCTTTTAGTCGATGAAGATCCACCATTTCCTTGAGTAGTCCTTCGTCTTGTATGATGATTGCCATGGAGTTCTTGAGCTCAACTACACTTTTTATCCTAGTCCGAGACTTAGCTATAGTAGACTAGAAATCAAGACTTATAGTTTTGATCACTAACATTGACAAACATGCTTGAGGTAGCAATGCATGCGAGTTCGACCGAGCAATGCTCTAACAATTCCTTTGAATTATTTCCTAAAACGTTTTGAATATCAAATTATTTTTTTGTTTTAATGTGTGTGTGTGTGGGGGGGGGGGGGTGGCTCTGACCAGGCGCAATATATTTTGCTTACCAAAAATTTCTTATGCTGTAAAGATCGGTTTAATTGATTTAAATATTCTTTATGTTTTAAATTTTATTTTGATTTGAAAATTAAATTAAATTGGTTGTTTTATTTCCATTTTAATTTAATTAGCTTCATGCATGGAATTGATTTGAGAATCAATTGTCATTACTGCGCCTCTGTCATTTCTACCTATAAAAGGACTCGAACTTTTCATTTCAAGGTGTGTCCAGAAGAAGCTACTATCCTTCTTCTTTTCGTCTCTCTCCCTCTGTGTGGTTTTTTCTTTTCTTCCGTGCCATTGCTGTTGAGTTCGTAAGAGTGGGCAAGTAATGTAGTGCTAACAGTGCTTGCAACGGGAAGTTTTATCCTGGATACGACTTGACCACAGGGTATAGACATCACTCATTCTTGAGGCGTACCGGTCAACTATCGTGTTAAGGACAGCTTGATGATCAAGTGACTTTGTCCTCTGTTTGTTGTCCATTGAGTGTTTATTTATGCTTTCCAGAAATTTATTTCTAACATTTTTTTTTGAGCATTTTATTGTTACAGTTGCAACAATCTTAACACGATAGTTCTTCTCTGTCTGTAACAATGGGTAAGAACGATGTTGAAAGGCCTGCAAAGTTTTCTGGCAAAGACTTTAAGAGGTGGCAGTAGAAAATGTTATTTTTTCTGATTTACCATGAGTTGGATTCTTATGTTCTGAAAACTTTTGATGAATCCTTGAATGATACTGGCCGTGAATGGAAGAGGAATAACTACATGGATAAAAATCATATTCTGAATTGTTTAGAGGATGCTGTGTATGACTTTTACAATGCTAAGGAGAACTTTTCTACTTTTGATTTATGGGCTGATTTGGAGGCAAAATACCAAGCTGAAACTGCTGGAAGTAAGAAATTCTTGGTAGTTAGGTTCATGGAATTTAAAATGTCGAATGAAAAATCTGTGGTTGATCAATTGCTTGAATTTCAGCAAATTAAGAATGAAATTCTTGCGGAAGGTATGGTGATTGATGAAACTTTTCAAGTGTCTCCTGTCATTGAGAAATTGCCTTCTTCCTGGTCTGAGTACAAGAACAAACTGAGACATGAAACTGGTGAAGTCATTATGGTTGATTTGGGTAAGAAGATTCAAGTTGAAGAATTGTTGTTCTCCAAGGACAAAAATGTATCTTCTGCAAGGGACATGTCTAATAAAGCTCATGTGATTGAACACAAAGGTTCCAATGCTGAAAAAGGTGATAAGAACCGAAACAACTCCAAGAAACCTCCTGGAAAGAAAGGTATGTTTCAGAAACCTAAATCTAGCATTAATAAAATTAAGGGTGTTTGCTACGCGTGTGAAAATCCTGGCCATATGGCGGTTCACTGTAGAAACCGTAAGGACCTTAAAAAGAAAAATAATGCTAATTTGGTTGAAAACAACAAAGATGAATTTTCTGGTGCGGTGTATGAAGTAAATTTGGTAACCAATGTGAGATACTGGTGGGTAGACTCTAGGGATACCAAACATGTCTGTGGAAACAGAGATATGTTCTCCTCCTACAATAAGGTAGGGGAAGGCGAGAAACTCTATATGGGTAACTTAACTGCAGCTGCGGTTGTAGGAAAAGGCAAAGTTGGGCTCAAGCTCACTTCTGGAAAGACTCTCACATTGAATGAAGTTCTTCATGTTCCGGACATCTGCAAAAATCTTGTTTCTTGTGGTGTTTTAGATTATAAGGTTTTCAAAATTGTGATAGAATCTAGGAAATGTGTTGTAACTAAGGGTAAGGATTATGTAGGGAAGGGTTATAAGACTGAGGGTCTGTATAAGCTTAATGTAAACTCTGTTGTAATGAATAAGACCGATTCTTTTGCTTATGTTTGTGAGTCTTTGAATGTTTGGCATGGCAGACTTGGACATGTAAATTATAAGTCAATGCATAAACTAGCTAATATAGGATGCATACCCAAATTTAGTTTGGAAAAGGAACACAAATGTGAAATATGCGTAGAATCAAAGTATGCTAGAAAACCTTTTAGCAAAAATGTTCACGGAAATCCTAAACCCTTAGAATTAATTCACTCATACCTAGTTGACATGAAATCGGTTCAAACTAGAGGTGGTAAGAAATGGTTTGTTCCTTTTATAGACGATTGTACGAGGTATTGTCATATATATTTTCTTAAAGGTAAGGATGATGCCTTAGAAGCCTTTAAGATGCATAAACTAGAAGTTGAAAACCAATTGAATACTACCATTAAAACCATTAGGTCTGACCGTAGTGGTGAGTACAGAATTCCTATAGGAGATTTCTGTGTAGCACATGGCATAATACATGAGGTTACCCCTCCTTATTCACCTCAGTCCAATGGTGTAGCTGAACGTAAGAACCGTACCCTTAAGGAGATGATGAATGTCATGTTAAATAGTCCAGGATTACCTTCAAACTTGTGGGGGGAAGCTGTCCTCTCAGCTTGCTATATCCTGAATAGAGTACCCTTTAAAGGTTCAGATAAAACTCCATATGAATTGTGGAAAGGTAGACAACCTTCTTTTGCATACTTCAAAGTGTGGGGGTGTCTAAGGTTTCCATCCCTCCTCATAAAACAACCAAGATAGGACCCAAAACTGTTGATTGTGTCTTCATAGGGTATCATGAGCATACTCCTGCATATAGATTAATGGTTGTGAGTTCTGAAATTTCTGAAATTGGTGTGAATACTATTATGGAATCTAGGGATGTTGTGTTCTTTGAAATGTTTTTCCTTTGAAATCTGACTCTCGTAAGAGAGGCTTGATCCCCTATATGTCCCTTCAACCAGTCAGACTTTACCTTTAGAGGAAGATGAAGTAGAGATTGAGCCTAGGAGAAGTAAAATGGCTAGAACAAAAACCTCCTTTGGACCTGACTTCGTAACACTAGCAGAGTCTGATCCTCAGACTTATAGAGAAGCCATGACTTCTTCTGAAGCTCCATGGTGGAAAGAGTCCACTATTAGTGAAATGGAATCCATCAAAGAGAATGATACGTGGGAGATAGTAAATTTATCTCCAGGGTGTAAGGCCATAGGATGTAAATGGATCTTCAAGAGGAAACGTAACATAGATGGAACTATTCAAAAATACAAAGCTAGGTTAGTAGATAAAGGCTATAAACAAAAGGAAGGTGCAGATTTCTTTGATACTTACTCACGTGTCACGAGAATTATTTCCATTAGGATGTTAATTGCTACAGCTGCGGTTCATAACCTAGATATACATCAAATGGATGTAAAGATAGCTTTTCTAAATGGTGAACTAGGTGAAGAAATTTACATGGAACAACCTGAGGGCTTTGTAGTAAAAGGTTGTGAAAACAAAGTTTGTAAACTGAAAAAATCTTTGTATGGATTGAAACAAGCACCTAAACAATGGCATGAAAAATTTGATCATGTAATGTTTTCTAGTCGTTTTAAAATCAATGAATCTCACAAGTGTATCTATACTAAACTTGTGAATGATGCCTGTGTGATCGTATGCTTGTATGTTGATGATATGCTTATACTTGGTACAAACATGGATGTAATTAATTCCACTAAGATCATGCTAAATGAGAACTTTGACATGAAAAGCTTAGCCCCGCGGATGTAATCTTAGGGATGAAAATTAGAAGAAATTGTAACGGTTATAGTCTTAGTCAATCTCATTATGTTGAATATGTACTTAGAAAATTCAATCATTTTGATTGTAAACCTGCTTATACTCCGTATGATCCTTGTTGTAGACTCAAAAATAATAAGGGTAATATAGTTTCAGAACTTGAGTACTCACGAGTTATAGGAAGTCTGATGTATTTGATGAACTGTACTAGGCCAGACATTGCTTATGTTGTGAGTAGGTTAAGTAGGTATACTTGTAATCCAGGGAAGGAACATTAGGATGCACTTTTTAGAGTGTTGAGGTATTTGAAATACACTTTGATCTTTTGTTTAAATTATGAAGGGTACCCTGCCGTCTTTGAGGGATTTTGTGATGCAAACTGGATATCAGACTAAGAGGAGTCTAAGTCTACGAGTGGATATGTTTTCACTCTAGCAGGTGGGGCTGTTTCTTGGAAAAGTTCCAAACAGACATGTATAACTCGATCCACTATGGAATCCGACTTTATTGCGTTAGATAAAGCAGGAGAGGGAGCCGCTTGGCTAAGATGCTTTTTAGAAGACATTCCTCTCTGGCATAGGCCTGTGCCAACTATATCTATACATTGTGATAATCAAGTTGCTATAACTAATGCTAAACACAACTACTATAATGGGAAGTCTATACATATTAAAAGAAGACACGATACCCTGAAAAAACTAATCTCAAAAGGCGTTATTTCCATTAAATGAGTAAAGTCCAAGGAGAATATCGCGGACCCTTTGACGAAAGGTTTGTCCAAGGAGATAGTTAGTAATTCATCAAGGGGGATGGGGCTTAGGCTCATTAAATAAACTTGCCATGAAGGATACTCAACCTTGCTGACTGGAGATCCCAAGATCAAGGTTTTGAATGAGACAACTAATTTGTGGTGGGTTAAGGTAAACACTGTAAGAGAATTTCATTATCTGCCCCTTCCCTATGGTGTAGACGTGATAGTGTGGCTGCATGTGAGGATGCCTTTTAACTAAGTCTTAATGAGTTTTATAGTTTCAATTTAAGATTGAAGTGGGGTGTAGCAGTAAACACTCTTGATGGAACTCACCTATCTGAATGTGGAAGTGGGTCGCTTCCTATGAGAATAGAGCTGATTCTCTAGAGCAATCTAAGAAACGGGATTTGTCCAGGGCCAAAAAGGACACAACGGCACGAACTTAACATCACCAAGGGAGATATCACGTGTGGTTATTATCGCGGATTATACCAAACGATGGCAGTTCAAGACATCGCGTTCACTATCCATCAAGTAGTTCCGGCAATTTCTCACTAAGCAAAGGTTCAAGACCTCATGGACATCTCTTTCCTATAATGGTATTTCTCGCTTTCCGTTTTTCTGATTTTATCGGTATTTCATTCATGTGGGGGATTGTTGGAGAAAATGAGTTTTATTGTTTTGGTTTTATAGTCTTGGTGGGAATGGAATTTGGGACCTTTGGGTCTCTAAGAGCACTTACTCATTTTCCTATGAATGAATGAAATATGACCTTTAGTCCCACATTGGGTATAAATAAAGAGGAGATCCACTATATAGCTATTCCATTATGGATAGTTAGTAAAACAATGTGGGTAGAACGGGTGAGGCAAAATATTTTTGTTTTCACTAAGGCTTGGGCTTCGAGCTCGGGCTCGTTCTTCGACGTGGACAGGTCAACCAAGACTTATCTTTTTTGGACATAATTCCTTTGAATTATTTCCTAAAACGTTTTGAAAATCAAATTACTTTTTTTGTCTTAATGTGGGGGGCATCTGACCAGGCACAATATATTTTGGTTACAAAAAATTCTTATGCAATAATGATCGGTTTAATTGATTTAAATATTCTTTCCGTTTTATATTTTATTTTGATTTGAAAATTAAATTAAATTAAATTGGTTGTTTTATTTCCGTTTTAATTTAATTAGCTTCATGCATGGAATTGATTTGAGAATCAATTGTCATTACTGCGCCTCTCTCATTTCTACCTATAAAAGGGACTCGAACTTTTCATTTGAAGGTGTGTTCAGAAGAAGCTACTATCCTTCTTCTTTTCGTCCCTCTCCCTCTGTGTGGGTTTTTCTTTTCTTATGTGCAATTGTTGTTAGTATTGTAGTGCTAACAGTGCTTGCAACGGGCAGTTTTATCCTGGATACGACTTGACCATAGGGTATAGGCATCACTCATTCTTGAGGCGTACCGGTCAACTATCGTGTTAAGGACAGCTTGATGATCAAGTGACTCTGTCCTCTATTTGTTGTCCATTGAGTGTTTATTTAAGCTTTCCAGAAATTTATTTCTAACATTTTTCTTTGAGTATTTTATTGTTACAGTTGCAACAGTATGCACATTCAAGAATGGCGAAATTCTGATGCAAAATTCAGAGGGTTTTGTTTTATACGACCCCGAGATGTGATAAAGCTAAACTTGTGACCATTCGTGAAATTTCTGGAGGCCGTGAAGTCTGCCAAGTTGAAAGTTATATGGGGAGCTTGGTTTCACTCGGCTCGCGTACTTACGTTGGGTAGTAATTTTCCTACTAGGTGTTTTTTCTTGCTTTAATATAGATTTGCCTCTTTCAGAAAAAGAAATAAAAAAGAGCAAGTATAGATGATTGTTGGAAAATTACTTTATTTCCCTTTTTCCTCTCACAATCTTCTCATTACCGTAGTCTTGTTTATTTTGTTCGCATTCTTTTTATTTTTAATCTATAAACATTCTTTCTTGCTAACTATTTTAGAACGTTGTCAGACTTGTACCAAGTCATGTATCCTTACGGGTAATCTAGGTTATAGAACTGCCATTTGCGTGAATCAAAGGCATGATCAGATTATAATCATGCACTCTCTTCAAGGTATGCTAGAATGGCAAACCAATCATAAACACTCATGGATTGATTGCAGACGGACATTAAGTTCTGCCTTCAAAGTAATTTTTGCTGGAGGCAGCTACCTAAACAAGAAGGAGATACTCTCCCCTGCTGTGTGATATAACCGGTGGCAGCAGACTCTACTATTGATGATTTGATGTAAGACCCTGAAGACACAGCAATGACGATGGCACGCCCACCAACAGTTCAGCGCAGTCACTATCTTGAATGCGAGACCAGCAGCGAAATACCGCAATCTCCCTTTTGGCGATGAGCAGCATCTTGCAGGGTTGTCACGAACAGCTGCAATAAGGTAAGAGCTGAGAAAAGGAATTCTCTTCTCCCCAATTACGCAGCATCAAAATTCACAACCTTGTGTATATCATTTAGCAGCCGCAGCCGCGTGAAGATCACAGCTTTGCAAATGCTTAGTGCATTCAGCAGTCGCAGCTTTGTGAACTTTAGCAGCAACAGCAAAGCGTACTATTATGATTATATAATTCAGCAAGCGTGTAAAAGGCACGTGGAATAATCTTATTCTACCATAAATGACCAAAATATCCATCGTACTTCCCAGGAAAATCCTTTAAGACATCGTTATCTTCTCAGAAATTTATCAAAACACCATTTCCTTTTAGCTCTGAAAAAAAGAACTTTCAGAGAGAAATGGAAGGAAGCTCTGTTCTAAGTTTCAAAGTTACTTCTCATCAATTTTCTACTCCTTCCAAACAAATCCAATTTTTAAATTATCATCCTAAACAGTTTAGAAATTCTAATTCTATCTTGAAAACCTATGAAGAACAATTTCAAATTAAAATTACTTGACAAAGATCTTATTGCCTTTCAATCTTCAAAAACCTAGATGGATTTTCTGTTTCACGAGCTCAACAACAACCTGAGCTAGAATCAGATTCTTCATCAACTGATTATAAGCAAGGGAAGAAGAGGCTTATTGATCGTTTATCAGCTTATTGATGCGGTAAATGAACAGAAACTTCCTCCGAGCTTCGTGGTAACGCAATCAGGTAATCATCCATTTTTTTAAGTTCAATTTTTTCTTTAATCAGCCATTTTTCTAGTTCCAGTTTGAAGTGAAAAACTTTCGTATCAAATGAAAGCCACATTTATCCATTTATCTATGGATAATTTTGGTATTTAGTTATTCGATTTATTTTGAGGTATTAGGATTATATTAAGAAGTTTTGTTCAATTTACGGAAAGCCGATAGTTTTCCAGATTTTTCTAGAATTTATGAATGAATCTAGAGAATTTTCCAGAGATTGGATTGTATGGAATTTCACAAGTTTGTTTTTTAGGGAAGCTGAGAATTTTCCAGAGTTTTCTAGAGTTTTTCCTCTTCAAGAGTCTAATAATTTCAGGAATCACTTGCGTTTCAAGTTATGCAAGCTATAAATACCATATGAAATGGTGGCTCATTACACACACAAGCTCCAAACTCTAATTACGTTTTCTCGTTTCACCTTCTTTTAGTTTCTGTCTTTAATTTTCTTCTTCAATCACAGCAGAGAGTTTTCATCAATGGCGGATACCGAGACGTTTGCTTTCCAAGCTGAGATCAACCAGCTTCTCAGTTTGATCATCAATACTTTCTACTCTAACAAGGAGATCTTTCTCAGAGAGCTCATCAGTAACTCTTCCGATGCGTTGGACAAAATCAGATTTGAGGGTTTGACTGATAAGACCAAGCTTGATTCTCAGCCCGAGCTCTTTATTCATGTCATCCCTGACAAAGCCAACAACACCCTTACCCTAATCGACAGTGGTATCGGTATGACCAAGTCGGATTTGGTGAACAACCTTGGTACCATTGCAAGGTCTGGAACCAAAGAGTTCATGGAAGCTTTGGCTGCTGGTGCTGATGTTAGTATGATTGGGCAGTTTGGTGTCGGTTTCTACTCTGCATACCTGGTTGCTGATAAGGTTATTGTTACCACCAAGCACAATGATGATGAGCAGTATGTCTGGGAGTCACAGGCTGGAGGGTCTTTCACTATTACCAGGGATACCTCTGGTGAGGTTCTTGGCAGGGGTACTAAGATAACTCTTGTTCTCAAGGATGATCAGCTTGAGTACCTTGAGGAGCGCAGATTGAAGATTTGGTCAAGAAGCATTCGGAATTCATCAGCTACCCAATCTCTTTGTGGACAGAGAAGACAACTGAGAAGGAAATCTCAGATGATGAGGATGAGGAGATGAAAGATGAAGAGGGAAAGGTAGAGGAGGTTGATGAAGAAAAGGAGAAGGCAGAGAAGAAAAAGAAGACTATCAAGGAAGTATCCCATGAATGGGAAGTGATGAACAAGCAAAAGCCTATCTGGATGAGGAAGCCAGATGAGATCACGAAGGATGAGTATGCTGCCTTCTACAAGAGTCTCACCAATGACTGGGAGGAACATTTGGCTGTGAAGCACTTTGAAGTTGAAGGGCAGCTTGAGTTTAAGGCAGTTCTCTTTGTTCCCAAGAGAGCTCCATTCGATCTCTTTGACACAAAGAAGAAGCCCAACAACATCAAATTGTACGTTCGTCGTGTGTTCATCATGGACAACTGTGAGGATCTCATTCCTGAGTACCTCAGCTTTGTTAAGGGTATTGTTGATTCGGAGGACCTTCCCCTTAACATTTCTAGAGAGATGTTGCAGCAGAACAAGATTCTTAAGGTCATTCGCAAGAATTTGGTGAAGAAGTGCCTTGAGCTCTTCTTTGAGATTGCTGAGAACAAAGAAGATTATATCAAGTTCTACGAAGCCTTCTCCAAGAACCTGAAGCTTGGAATCCATGAGGATTCCACCAACAAGTCAAAGATTGCGGATTTGCTTCGATACCACTCAACCAAGAGTGGCGATGAGATGACCAGTTTGAAAGACTATGTGACCAGAATGAAGGAGGGTCAGAATGACATCTTCTACATCACTGGTGAGAGCAAGAAAGCAGTTGAGAACTCTCCTTTCCTTGAGAGATTGAAGAAGAAGGGTTATGAAGTCCTTTACATGGTCGATGCTATTGATGAGCATGCTGTTGGTCAGTTGAAGGATTACGAGGGAAAGAAACTTGTATCTGCCACCAAGGAGGGATTGAAGTTGGAGGAAAGTGAGGATGAAAAGAAGAAGGCCGAGACATTGAAGGAGAAGTTTGAGGGTCTATGCAAGGTGATCAAGGAAGTGTTGGGTGACAGAGTTGACAAGGTTGTTGTCTCTGAGCGTGTTGTTGAATCTCCCTGCGTTTTGGTTACCGGAGAGTATGGTTGGACTGCCAACATGGAGAGAATCATGAAGGCACAAGCTTTGAGGGACTCAAGCACTGCTGGATACATGGCCAGCAAGAAGACCATGGAGATCAACCCTGAAAACTCAATCATGGAGGAGCTCAGGAAGAGGGCTGATGCTGACAAGAATGACAAGTCTGTGAAGGATTTGGTTCTCCTGTTGTTTGGGACTGCTCTTCTTACATCTGGTTTTAGTCTCGAGGAGCCAACCACCTTCGGCAACAGAATCCACAGGATGTTGAAGTTGGGTTTGAGCACTGATGAAGAGGGTGCTGACACTGAAGCTGACCCAGAGATGCCTGAACTTGTTGAAGATGATGCCCAGGACAGCAAGATGGAGGAGGTCGACTAAGCCCTTGGTAGATTGCGTAGAGTTTCTAGTACTGGCACTTTCTCCTGAACAGAATTACTAGCGCTTTGTTTTCTATTTTTTTTTTTGTTTTTTTTTCCTTTTTTTCCTTTTCTGCTTTAGGCTGTGAGTTTGAGGATATACTTCTCTTTTTGGCTGCCCTGGATATTTCTGTTACATTACTTACCTGGTCTGCTTAATTTCCTACATATTTGGTATGTCCTGCATCTTTTATCTATATGCTTTTTCTGAGTTTGGGTAGAAAAGAATTTTTCAAGTTCCCTAAAAAAAATATAACTTCTTTAACTCAGATCCACAAAAATACAACGTATAGTCCTGCCTGCGACAGGGTTGGCACAACCACAGAAACTTCGCTTGAAGGTTGAAGCCGAAATGCTGAGCTTCTTTTGCAGAAGAGGTGCACATGGTATTTTCCCCTTGAGTATATGCATTAGGAAATGTAAATCAGAGAAGCCTCTCTCTGTAACCAGAAAAGCTTTTCCCTTCTGGAAGAGAGAAAATTGTTTGGAATTGCCACTCAACTGTTCTCTACGTGGCAGGGTTCGTGGAATCACAGAAACTTTGCTTGCGGGTTGAACTGTTGAAGCCACAATGTTGAACTTGTTTAGCATAACTAGTCTAAGCAACTTGCATGGTCTTTTCTAATTATAAGCAACCCTAGCAGTGTTCTAGTCTCACTTGACCGCTTTCGTTTTATTTCCTGTAATGCATTACAATAAATAAATAACCTATCCAAAAGGCACTGTCTGACATTTGTTTTGGAAGTTCATCTATGGGTTAAATAAATAACCTCTTCAAAAGGCATTGTCTGACATTTGTTTTGGAAGATGACCATGCAACATACATTTGTCACATATAGATGACAAAAACTTAAGAGTTGAGAGTTGAGAAAAACAATGAAAGAATACAAGTAAAACTAGCTAAGATTAAGAGTTAAGATCTGGAAAGGTCAATTACTGAAAGCGCAAACATGTGCCAGTAAAAAACAAAATCAAGTAACCTACAGATTACAGCATAAATATCAAGGAAAAGGTGAAGAACGAATATCGGGTCGACCCTTACTCTTAACTACTAGGAGAGTTTCTGCTAATGTAGTGTCCGTAAGTTTCTTTTACAGTGTTTTTCTCCCACAATCGCTCTGCTAGTGGAGTGTCCATAAGTTTCCACAGTGTTTAACCTTATGGACACTACATTAGCAGTGTAATTGTTGGAGATGATCCAAGATCTTGAAGCTGGAGATGGCAAGCTTAAACAAGAAATGTCGCAACTAGTCCTCCATGGAAGTCCTACAGGCTGCAGAATTGGCCAAGATTGGCCAGTCCAAGGAGAAAAGAGCGGTGGTGGGAGCCAAAAGCGCTCGGTTGGTATAAGATGCCGTGTGCCTATTAGTCTAGATATATGGTGTCAAGACTCTAGACACTGTTATGAAGCAGCAAATTCTACTCTGGCGCCCATCAAGATAACAAAATTGGGTATCCCATATCAGGAGTGAAAGTTGCTACTAACTACTCGTATTATTATTTTTGGTCTCATGGCCCATCTATCACATTGAGGGGTTTCTTTTTTCCACCACATCTCATCATTACAATCCCACTACTGGTTAGTGCCACCAAAGACTTGTTGAGGCAAAGACTTGAGAAACTAGAACTCGCCCCCCTCATCCCACAGAGTCATGAATCTCATGATATTAGTGTTGGAAACGTATAGATAACTTTCACCATTTTCCACAGGCATGTCTTGTAAATGGGATATACCGAGTTTCTTCGGCATTGAATGGACCTTACTTCCCATGCCAAAAATCTTGTATAAATAGAGTGCGTTTGATATGTTCATTTCCTACAAACAAATTTCAAGCTCATCAAAATCAACATGAAAGATCCAACTTCCCTCATTTTCTTTCCAATCCTTTTGTTTTCATTGCTTTCTTTCACGGCAATCACTCAAGCAGCCACCTTCACCATAGTGAACCGATGTAATTACCCGGTGTAGGCAGCAGCTGTACCTGGTGGTGGTCGACGACTAGAGACGAATCACGCTTGGAGAATTAATGTAGCTGCCGGAACAACCAGAGCCCGCATATGGGGTCGAACAAATTGTAACTTTGATGGCAATGGCCGTGGCAGATGTGAAACCGGTGACTGTAACGGACTTCTCCAATGTAACAGTTATGGTCAACCACTGAATACTCTAGCCGAATATGCACTCAACCAATGGAATAACTTAGATTTATTCGATATTTCTCTCGTTAATGGATTTAATGTGCCCATGGACTTTAGTCCTAGCCGTGGTTGCCGGGGTATTAGATGCGCAGCCGATATCAACAGGCAATGCCCAAATGAATTGCGGGTGCCAGGTGGTTGCAACAATCCATGCACAACTTTCAGGACCGACCAGTATTGTTGCAATTCTGGCAACTGTGGACCAACTTACTTCTCAAGATTTTTCAAGGACAGGTGTCGGGATGCTTATAGTTGTCCCAAGGACGACAACTAGTACTTTTACTTGCCCTGGTGGTACAAACTACAGGGTTGTGTTTTGCCCACGTTAAGGCGCCGCAGGCATAACTGATTGCCAGTTATTGGAGCTTCTCGAAACCTTAGTTCATGTAATAAGACATGTATGCATGATCTAGTCTACCTAAAATAATGATGAAGCTTTGAAATTTTGTTATCTTTGTATGGTTGAAACAGCTAGCTACTTGATACAATTCCGCCAAAATTATATTTGTCGGATTACGATATAACAATTCTGTAACATGACTCCGATACCGTTGTATTTTAGAATTCAAACACTTAACCAACCTACGATGGAACAGGAACATTCAAATTTCAAAATTTTAAGACCAAAACATTATATAAACTTGCTTATAATAGAAGAACTCAATGGCTTGAAGATTTTGTTCTTCAGACAGTGATTTCGGATTTTGAAGTGAGTTCGCACCAACCACATGTTGATTTAGTTCCTTAAAATGTTTATATAGGCAACGGAGGGAGTGTCACAGAACTTTGAAGACAAAACCATTCTGTTCTTCCCTATCTTTTTTTTAATAGGAAAAGAAATTCAATTGATAAAAATGAATTACATATTCTTCGTCTTGTTGGATCAAAGCTTGAGTCTAAGTAAGAGCGTTATTAAACCAACTAAAACATAAAGATTGAGATCTTGCGAACTTAGCCAAAAAATCATCCAGATGGTTTGCATCTCTGTGAGCATAGGAGCACACCCAGAAATATGTCGTTTTGAGAATTAATAAAGCGCCATTGACTAAATTATTGGTTATCCACTTAACAAGTGTGGATTTTTCATTAACAACAGTAATTACATTAACACAATCTCCCTCCAGTTGGATCTTCCTCCAACCCTTACTCTTAGCCCATAGCACTTCT
This sequence comes from Papaver somniferum, assembly GCF_003573695.1. Taxonomy (NCBI): domain Eukaryota; kingdom Viridiplantae; phylum Streptophyta; class Magnoliopsida; order Ranunculales; family Papaveraceae; genus Papaver; species Papaver somniferum. The sequence goes on from NC_039362.1 coordinate 123,462,259, forward strand.
TCTAGAAGAGCTTGTGCCTCACTTGCTCCGGATCTACTGCAATAGATGCACCTCCTCACAGTCCATAGCTATTACCTGCATCATCTCTACAAATTAGGCCTCATCCTGATAAACTATTTTTATCTATGTGTGAAGCATCAAAGTTTATTTCTATAATGTTATTTGATGGAGGTAACCATTCATGAACATTTTGTCTATTAGACTGACTTTGAGTAGGGTGGTTATCTGTTAACTTGTTCCAATCACCAAGCTGCATTAAAACATTGCTAGAAATCTCCACCAAGTTTAAGGATCTATTCTTAAATATTTTTGCACATCTTGACTTCCAAATTATCAAAATTGTGAAACATGCTAAATCACACATCTTAAAGTCCTTATACACATCAGTATTAACCGTTAGAAAGAAACTACATAACCATTGATGCAAATTGTGGTTCTGAAGATTGGCAGTAAGATTAGAGCTTATAGAGTTCCATATAGCCCTGCTAGTTGTACATTCAAAAAACAAATGTTGAGTTGTTCTTCAAAAAAAAAAATGTTGAGTTGTTTTAGGAGCATTACCACAAAGAGGACAAGAATCGTCATGATGACTAGTAATTCTAGCTAGTTTAGACTTAGTTGGTAGGCAGTTATGGATGAATTTTAAAAAAAAAAGTGATGCACTCTAGGAGGAAGTTTATGTTTCCAGAATGATTTCCATCATATTAACAAGTTATTTTTAGTTGGTTTATCTACCAACTTATCATTAAGAATGGTATTGTAAGCAGACTTAATAGAGAAGTGACCATTATTAGATGGTTCCCACCTAATTTTATCCTTACCTGCAAAAGGAATTTTGATGTTTGTTATGTCATTAACTGTATCATGATCAATAACAGCTTTCAGGATGCCAACATTCCAAGACTTCTTATCATGATCCATTAGTTGACTAACAAGATTCATACCAGATGATTGAAAATGAGAAGAAGGAGGACCATGTCTATTAGGAATCCAATTACCCTTCCAAATGTGAACAGAAGCACCATCACCTATTTCCCAGGCATAGTACTTTGTGACAATCTCTAAGCCAGTGCATATGCATTCCAAATCCAGGATCCCTTCTTACTTATGTTTTCAGTCAAAGGATTAAGATTAGCAAAATATTTCTCTCTAAGAATAATATCTCATGGTTCATATGGAGATTGCAACCAATTTTCAAGCTAACTTGGTAAGAAGAGCAATGTTTAGAACATCAATCCTTCTAATGTTCAGACATCTCAGCTCCCTAGGAAGAGCAATATCTCCTCAACCTTTTATATAACAACCTCTCGCATTTTCTATATTTCCCCACCAGAAATTCATTTGGATGTTGTCCACTTTATCAGTCAATTTTTTGGGTATAGGAAAGATTGTTAAACGATGACTAGATAAGCTACCTAAAACATGTTGATTCATAACAATTCTGCCAGGAGGAGATGAGAAAATAAAATCCCAAACATGCAGTCTATTTCTATAACTGTCTAGAAGATGAACAAATGATTCATATTTACTTTTCTGTAAAAGAAGCGGGACTTCTAGATATTTTTCATTTACGTACATTCTCTTAATTCTAAGAATATTTGTTATCTCATTTTCACACCAATTGGAACCTTAGAACTGAAATCTAAAGAAGAATTATCAAAATTCACAGCCTGACCAGAGAATGTATTAAATTGATCAATCAAAATAGACAAATTTCTAGCATTTTTGTCTTCTAGATTTTATGAAAATAAGACAATCATCAGCAAAAAATAAATGAGAGATGGGAGGACAATACTTATTATCTTGAAATCCATGAATATGATAATTATCTTCAGCATTTCTCGAACCTCTAGAAAATGCTTCCATACAAAGGATGAAAAGGTAACGAGATAAGTGTTCACCCTACCTTAAACCCCTTTGAGGATAATAAACATTACCCGGAGCTCCATTGAGCAGAATAGAAGTGGAAATAGTTGAGATATATTGTTCTATCATGCTACACCAAGCTTCAGAGAAACCTAGTTTTTTAAGACTATCAATGAGGAAACTCCATTCCACTCTGTTAAATTCCTTTGACATGTCAAGTTGTGTTTAGGTATAAGAGTAGTAAAGTTGTGATTTAGTTGTTTTAAAAGATAATGTGAGTAGAAAAAGACCTGAACCATTTTGACAACATCAAAACCTACAGTTTCCCTCATTAATTGATAAATCCTTGTGGAAAACCATCTAGTCCTGGTGTTGTCCATGGTTTCATGTCAAACACGAATTTTTTTAACTTCATCTGCATTAGGAATAGCAATTAATATGGCATTATCGACTTCAGAAATACTAGCAGAAACATTATTGAGAAGAACTTAAGAGCATGGAGGATTAGAAGTTTTATTTCATTATGCTAAAATGTCTTAACAATTCATTTTGAATTTCATTTCTATCATTCAGCCAAATTCCAAGTTTATTTTGATGAGATTCGATCTGTGTTTTTTGTATTATAACACCGGCTTTATGATGACAATATGCAATATTTCTATCATCCGGATGTAAAGAATCATCCTTACCTTTTTTTCTCCAGAAGTCAGCTTCCACATCATACCAGTTTTTGAGTTAATTCATTAACTCTGTTGTTGTTTTGGTGATTGGAATTACAAGTAAGATCAGAAGGTTGAGCTTCAAGATTAGATATTTGAGTGTTAATGTTGCCAAAGTGATGATAATTCCAATACCTAAGAAGAAATTTAGCATTCTTAAGACAATGAGTTAATTGAAAAGCAGAAGAACCATTGATATTGCACTTCCATTCACTTTTAATGATGTCAGTACAACTAGGGTCTCTAAGCCAAGATTTATTTACTTTAAATGGCTTCTTTGTGTTATTTTCTAATTTGCTAATGAGAAGCATAATTGGGGAACGATCACTCCCAACAATAGTGAGGTGATATGTACAAAGCTGCATTAGGATATATATTAGCCCAATCAATAGAAGTAAGAGTTCTGTCTAGCCTTTCTAAGATGAGTTCGTCCCCGTCCCTCATATTGGTCCAAGTGTAAGGATTCCCAATATAAGACATACTGGTCAAGTTATTATTGTTCAATAACATGTTATTTGCATCTAACTCAGATTGTCTAGATTGGTTACCTCCCTATGCAAGATAAAGTTCAGGTCTCATATAACAATCCAAGGATTATTATGGTTTATCCTAATATTTGTGATATGATTCAACTGACTAGTTTTGTTTTGCTCATTAAGTACCCCATAAACAAGTGATCAGAGACCTATTATTCTGACTATATGGTTTAACTAAGCAATTTATCATATTGAACTTTTTGTCAATAACCTGCAAATCAGAGACAACGCCCTCCAGACAATCCAATGGGAATGAAAAAAATGACATTTGGGTATTTATATCTATCTAATAGATACTGCATCCTTTTTTATTGATTTTGGTTTCAGTCAGAAAAATGATATCTGGGTTTTGAGATTTAATTAACATATATATTTGATTCCTTGTATCCTTGTCACCAAACCCACAAACATTCCATGATATAATTTTTATTTTAAAATGAAGATTTTTAATAATATTGCAGATATGAACAGATGAAAATTGATGATTAAGAATATTGTACCTGTAAAATAACAGTAGGAGTATAAGCAGATATAAGTTTTAAAAAGAATTTTGAAAATCACCTTAGTCTCCCCAGTAGTGTTGTCTGATTGATTCTCCTTACATGATTCTATCTACTGCTAGTGATTCTAACTGATTCCCATCATGAGAGCTCTTTTAGGTTGAATAGACATTGTTGGATACATTGTCTTCTTCAGCATCCTGACTTTCAATGGTCCTCAGCCTTTTACCCAATCTAGCAGAGATGTTATCATTCTCCTCCTGAGAAAGTTGATCTAGTATATGACTAATAAGAAATCTATCTTTAGGACTAATATGTTTTATTTCCTTTTTCCTTTGAACATTTGGTATGGTAACTAACACTTTCCTTTCTCCATTCTTCTTTTTTGCAACATTATTATTAACCCAAAAAAAAAAAAGTTCGTTATGAACTTTTGCAAGAAAATCAGCTGTTGCAGAGCATGTACCTTTTGTGTGATTTATGATGAAGCAGGTAGTGTAAATATTATGAGATTGCTTCTCATTAAAAAAAATTATTCATCTTGTATAGCCAGTATTAGTTTTCGCTAAGACTCTTCTCCTTAAAGGATTGTTGATATCAATCGAGACACAAACCTTGACCCCTTCTTTGTCCACCGGAATAGCATCCTTTGGTTCAATAGATATCACTTCTCCCATAATTTTCCCAATATTAGAAACTGATGTTGGGTTCATATGTTCTGCTAAAAATTTCTTAAGTTGGATCCAGAAACATTGGTGGTTCCAATCTAACTCCTTATAGATCACTTAATAATCATAGCCATGCAGAATAACCATATTCTCATTGATGCTCCATGGTCTAGTTATGAAAATATTATTTTTGGTTTTTTCATCCTTGAACTTGAACACCATTATATTGTTGTCAGTCTCCATTACCTTGACTTCATCTTCGGGGATATGAGACCATGTGATCTTGATGTGCTTTTTCACTGCTTTGAACCCCATTTTTCCATCAGTGATAATTAATCATACCTATAAGACAAAATTCTCAGTCACCATCTTGCTCTGTAACTTCCTAATTTGATAACTGAATAAATGTATCAGATTCTGCATCAAGATCCAATATCGTTTGCTAGAACTTCTCCGCCAAGTCAATAACTTGTTCACTAGGTTCAGCTGCCATGGTATTGTTGGATGATGAAAGATTTGACATGGGTTTTAGGTTTTTTGGGGTTTGACTATTATGGGAAAAAGTTTGATATGTTTTAGGATTTTCTTTATCACAATAGAAAATTCCTAAGAGAGAATCTTGGAATGAGGATAGTTGATGGTTATGGAATGATATTTTATAAACATAAACAAGAAAAATGGTCATTAAACCACATAGGAAAATATGGAAACTATTACCAATTGCAACGAGTTTTTTGAAATTTGAAAATCTTGTTTTTCCGCCTATTATTTCTTTGAAACTCCTTGTAATAGCCAGCGAACCGGGATATACTGAGTTGATAACTCTCATTTTGATGAATCAATGAAACACTTTGGCTTCAAAAAGCATCTTAGCTAGCAGAGAAAACGCTGTAATCACAACTGTAAATAAGGCAAATGTCATATGGGAGAATACAATCTGTAAACACATTTGGGAGATTAAAGTTTAGTTAGAAACTCGTTTTTCCATAAAAACACGGTAAGAGATGAAACAAATTTAAATGAAATCAAACAATGCAAATAAGTTAGTTCAATGTAAGAACGATGAATTCATAATGCATGTATAAATCCAAAAAAAAGGAATAATAGTAAGTATCAAAGGATTCAACAAGGTTTTGAAAAAAAAAATCAGTGAGTCGCAATCGCCGATTCACAAAGCATTTGAAAACATCCGCAATCACCCTATTTTGTCTTTCTATGTTCTTCCCTATCTAAAGCAATGGTTTTTTATTGTGATAGTAAAATACTTGGGTACCATGTTGAGTAATATCAGAACGCGGATATGATATGAATACAACATCGGGAAACACAAAATAAAAGCTTTAAAAAGTTACCACCTCAATTTCGAGATATCTACTAGTCTCATCAGAGCAAACCACGTGGAAAGCATCAGGTCCAAATTAACGGATAAGTTTGAATTAAGAGGCAGAGCATTAAATGTGAAAGACAGACGTGCAGGGTTACGTCTGTCAGAGGCAAGTGGGGAGTAAGGACAAAGTTAACGGAGAACCTAAAAGATCAGGCAGTCCATCTTGCACGAATGCAAGTACTTGAGGCTATGGAGCATAATCGAACAAGAGAATAAGCGAAGTCGAGAAAACGCACCCAAATAATAGCAAGCATTCGCGCGAATTGGAGTAACTCGGATAGGGATTCCACCTAGTAAGGTTTATCAAGTAGGACGTTCTGGGAAATAGCAAAGTTCGATGTTTAGACACATTTCCTATAGATATAGAGCGTGTCTCGAAAGAAATATAGTTTGGAGATAGCAAATGCTAGAATAGGTTTTTTTTGAGAGTATAAGTATTTCTTTTCCTTTTTGAAAAGATTTCTTCACCATTAATAAAGTTCAAGATTCAATGTGGATGCAGGTAATACTAACGAATCACTATTAACTCTTGAGTTTATTTACTTTATCATGTCTTGTATGTGAAAACTTTGTGTAACGTTTACTTCTTGAGTCTTATGATATGGATCTAGGATTCAGATTTATGTTATTGTGTAGCTAGAAAAATATGCTAAAATGAAAAGTGATAATATCACTTTCCCAAAAACAATAATACTATACAACTATTCCACTTCAGGCCGCGAGAAAGCAAATTGCATGCCAAAGGTGCAATCCAAAAAATAACCTTACAGCCGGTCGTTCCTTTACTAGTCTTGTTTGCTATGTCAAGATATTTGGAGTCAAGATATTATTATGAAGCATTCCTATAATGAGTTACTGATTTTTTTTGCTCGATTACGTTGGTGCACTGTGCACAATGCACATCTTATGAAATTCAAGACAACACAATTGGGTATCCCATATCAGTTTTAAAGGTTACTGCTATCAGTTTATTCGATTTTCTTAGTCCCCTTAGGGCAATTCCAGCAGGACTAGCCTAATTTGATGATTTGCTCGTTCACCTGAACGGGCAAACTGACTTTTGGGCGGTGGGAAACATGTAAACGGATGGGTAACTTTAACTTTTGTCCCTTTTAATATTTGTTTATGATTTTATAGGACAGGTTTTAATAAATTAAATTATAAAATACGATAATGGGACTCCATTTTAAATTATTTTCAATAAATTCGAATATATATATATATATATATATATATAAATTTTAACTCAACTAATTCAAATAACATTTTTGGTCTTAATAATATTTTTATCGAATCAAGTTGAGTAGGGCTCCATCTCAACTTGGGATGGTTGTCTCAGTTTGATATGGTCGTCCCATGTTGAGACGGCTGGTTCAACTTGAGACAGGATGGATAAGCCCTCATATTTAACAGTTTGTTCATCAATTTTATTTGTTTGTCAGTCCTATTGTGGTTACTGAATAGGAAAATATGCTTGTTTACCTTTCCCTTAAAGCAGCTATCTACCTTTTCTTTTTTCCACCACATCTCATCATTTTAATCTCACTGCCAATGGTCTTACTCTTTAGTGCCACCAAAGACTTTAGACATTGGAACTTGCCCCATCATACCACGAGTAATGAATCTCATGATATTAGTGTTGGAAACGTATAGATAACGTTCGCAATTTTCCACAGGCATGTCTTGTAAATAGAGTGACTCTAAGATGGGATATTACCCAATTTCTTCTGCACTGGATAGACCTTACTACCCATGCCAAAAATCTTGTATAAATAGGCATTTGAGATGTTCATTTCCTACAACATTTTCGAGCTAATAAATCAACATGCAAGATCTAGCTTCCCTCATCTTCTTTCCAATCCTTTTATTTTCATTACTTTATTTCACGATAATTACTCAAGGAGCCACCTTCGACACTGTGAACCAATGTGGTTAGATAATCTGGGAAGTAGTTGTACCTGGTGGTGGTCGACGACTGGGGACAAACGAGGCCTGGAGAATTGATGTAGCTCCTGGAACAACCAGAACTCGCATATGGCCATGGCAGATGCCAAACTGGTGACTGTGACAGACTTCTCTAATATAAGTTATGGTCAACCATCGAATACCTAAAAAAATATGCACTCAACCAATAGAATAACTTAGATTTCTTCCATATTTCTCTCGTGGATGGATTTTATGTACCCATGGACTTTAGTCCTACGGGTGGTTGTTGGGGTATCAGATACGTAGCCGATATCAATAGGCAATGCCCAAATGAATTGCGGGTACCATGCGGCTGTAATAATCCATGCACAACTTTCAGGACCGACCAGTATTGTTGCAATTCATGCAACTTCGGACAAACTTATTTCTCAAGATTTTTCAAGGATAGGTGTCGGGATTCTTATAGTTACCAAAGGAAAACTAGACTAGTACTTTCACTTGCCCTGGTGGCACAAACTACAGGGTTATGTTTTTCCCATGTTAAGGCGTAGCAGGCATGACAGATTGCTAGTTATTGTAGAGCTTCTCGAAACCTTATTTCATGTAGTAAGAACTATATGCATGATCTAGTTTACTTAAAATGATGATGAATTTTTAACGAGGATTTACTCAAAAAAAAATTATATTGTTTTTTAAATACTTTAACGGATTTACAAAGTATTGTGTTATTGGTTGTACACTTTTAAAATCTCTTTCAAAATTTATGTTACTGGTTGTAGATTGTAAAAAAATGTCTTTTAAAGTTTGTATTACTCGTTAAAAAACTTGAAAATTTAAAGACTTTGTATACTTACCTATTTCCAAGACTTTAACTGACTTTTGTGTATATATTTGCCTAGATTAAAGACTTGCAAAATATGAAAGATTTTGGAATACTTCCAAAAAATTTAAAAATATTTGTTATTGTGTTTTATTTTATTTCATAAATATACAATATATAACACCCATATGATAAGTGCATATAAATTAGTCCATGATATGATTAGTAATAATATTCATTTTTATTAAAAATCTCTTTCAAATATTGTTTTATTTTAATTATTATGTGTTAATGTGTAAATATTTTTTTTTATTTTTAGTGTTATTGTATTTTGTTAAACTAAAGAAGGATGTTGTATTTATTTATTTTTAAATTACAGTCAAACCTCGATAAACGAATGTTCGATAAATGAATAACCTTGCCAAATGAATAATTTTCTCTGGTCCCGACTTGGGCCAAGGTGATAAATGAATAACCTCGCTTAATGCATTAATGAATAAAAAAAATTGAATCCTTAAAGGCCCTATAAAAATATAAATGAATAATCGATTTTGATTCACTCGAATCATTTCGTGAACATTATAGCCACGGTTTGCAAAAAATTGCATTCCTTATTATATAAATGTATTAGTTCATGAACAAACCGATTTTAGAACATAACCTACTTAAGTATGCAAACGGGTATGCATACCTAAGTAGACGGAATGAGTTTGGTTACGTCAGTACGTGTACGGGTGTGGATGGGGAAAAACGATTTACTGGTTTTTAAGGAATTGAGGAGACGACCGTACGGAGGAGACTCCTCGAACCGAGCAAAATGTTAAACCTCACACAGATGCACCGCTGCAAAGAGGGTGCTTTAGATTCGAGAGATCTATCTGTAGTACTCCGGCCTAAATCAAGACAATGACCGTTCCAGAGTAAATTCGGTCACAAGAGAGGATGGGTTGATATGTAGAAGGGAAGCTTGGAAATGTGTGGAATCAATGGTAATCAAAGATTTTGGGTGTGTGAATTCTGAATATGATAAGCTCTGAATGATTGAACTTGCTCAATTGAGAGTAGTTGCTCAATTGATGAGTTGATGATCTCGTGTTCTCCACGAGACGTGAGATTGATGATACTGTTGATGCAGATGATTCAATCATGATTCAGAGACTTATTTATATCGCTGGAATTTTAGACACCATGATCCCATGAAGTGTGACAGTTGATGGAATCAAGGAGTGGGGAAGTGGAGATCGTGTTTGAAACAAGTTGCTCAACGTGTGGAGACTTGGTCGATTTTCCACCCACTACCTCGTGAATTCCTTCAACTGATTGCACGACTTGCTCACATTCCATCGTGTGTTTGAACACACGTGTCGTAGACCGCCAGACCAAAACCCTAAGTGATATCCCCCCAAAGTGACACGATTGACGTCTCGTGGTATGTTAGTCAATTGATGACTTCGTGGTTTGATGGGACGATGAGTCCATGTAGTTGCTGAGTTGAACATGATGTTCTGAAACTCATGAGTTGAACATGTCATGAGACAGAGGTATAGTTCGTACGATGAAGCGAGCAAGTATTGCTCATTCGATGGATCGTTGAATATTGATTGTTGAACCAATATTCCTTGGTTTGAGTAAATATTTATCATCTGAGCAAGTGTTGCTCATGTGATGAATTGTTGAATATTTGATCGTCTGAGCAAGTATTGCTCATCTGATGGATTATTGGCAGCGTGACCAAAATATTAATTAAAGTACTGGTTGTTGAACCGAGCATAATTAATAAGATTAATGACCATGAGCTCGTCGTAAAATTATTAAGGTTGGAATCTGGAATGATGATCCTAGGATTCAGAAACCCTAATTTGATCAATTGATGATCAATTCATGGTTCGTCAGAATTTTAACCATGGGACGAAGAAGGGAGCGACTACATGGGACCGTGGATCAACCATGTAGTGTTCATATGCTCACGTGAGCAAATACAAAGAACTCCTGAAGAGTTGACGATTTGTTGGTGAAAGAATGATTAAATACTGGTTTAATCATTTATTCGAAAATGTTCGTCTGAGCCTTAGGTGAGAAAACCTAATTAATTATGACGGAGTGAGGGACCGACCATGGGGTCATAAAACCGGCCCTGGTAGTCACGTGACCGCCTGACGATCACTTAATGAAAATCCAAAGTGTTTGGAAGAGTTTTTGACCTAATACGAGCAATTGTGCAAATTAGGTCAAAATTGTGAAAATTGATGGGACCGGATTCCGTGAGCCAAAGAGACAATCTTGGTCGGTCAAGATAGCTTGCTCGTGTCCCCAAGGCGACCTCGTCTCAGTCCTGAGAATTTTGATATTTTCTGGCGTGCAATTGAGCATCCATTCGAGAAAATATGCCAAAATTAGGGTTTCGACGAAACTGAGGAAAACACCATGAGATGATGAAAAATAATTATAAAATAAGGAATGAGGAGGCGTGGGACCGCCGTGGTCAATCATGGTCGGCCGGTCATGACCACGGTCCCGTGGTGCCTTTTCCTTAATTTTATAATATTTTGATGATTTTATGAAAAATTCATGAATTTTGAGAAAATTGATGAATTTAGGGAGTTTCCATGAATTGAAGGAGTTTTCATGAGTTCATGGAAGAAAAATATTAAAATAATAAAAACACGGGCGTGTGGGACCATGGAGGCATGGCCGGCCGGCTATGGCCCGGTCCCACGAGTTTTTCATAATTTTTTAATATTTTTTAGGTATTTTTGATGATTTGAGGGAATTTTTCCTAATTTGAGAGAAATACCATAAAATCAAGGAATTTGATGAATTCAAGGAAAAATAGGATAAATAATAATAAAATAATAAAGCAAAAGGGCGTGTGGGACCGGCCGGCTAGTGGCCCGGTCCCACAAGTTTTCATTATTTTATTTTATTTTATTATTATCTGATGATTTGTGCAAAAAATACCATGAAATCAAGGAGTTTTTCATGAAATTAGAGAAATAATAATAATAATAAAAAAAAAATAATAAGGAACCGTGAGGTGTGGGGGCGGATGGGACCAAGGCATGGCCGGTTGACCAATGGTCACTCCCCACACTCCTTTCCTTAATTTTATATTATTTTTTATGGATTTATGGAAGTACCATGAAACCGAGGAGTTTCCTCGAGACGAAGGAAATTTGATCAGATGAGAGAATTTTCATCAAATCACGGAAAATAATAAAAATGTATTAAAAATATAAAAAACTGGCGTGGAATTGACCACGACACGGTCGGTAGGTTGTGTGTCCGTGTTCCCAGCACCTTGGTCAATATTTTTAATTATTTATTATTTTCTTCCCTATTTTGCATAGGTTCATCGTTTCGTTGTATTTTGAAATACTCGTTCGTACAGTGACTATTAGTGCATCGTCGTTGAATACACTTTCACCATTTGATTCGGGGCTTACTTAGAGGTAGCTCAGACGCCCGGTTGTTGATTATTTATTACTAATTGTGGAATTCAGTGAAGAATAATTCGCAAAACTGAGTAATAAGATGTTTATTACTAATTCATAGGATCAGTTGAGGATTCGACTATGAATTCAGAATAATAAAGTGAGCATTACCATTCCATGGGATCGTAGATTCGACCATAAAATCGGAGTAATTAAGATTTATCTATTACCATTTATGACACAAGTTGTGGATTCGATCATGAAATCGGAGTAATGAGATAATATAGTTATTGCTATTCTATGAGATCAAGTCGTGGATTCGATCATAGAATCAGACCAATTGTTATTGCCATTCCATGGGACCAGTGGTGGATTCGACCATGGAATAGGAGCAATTGTTATTGTCATCCCATGGGACCAGTCGTGGATTCGACCATGGAATAGGAGCAATTTTTATTGCCATTCCATGGGACCAGTCGTGGATTCGACCATGGAATAGGAGCAATTGTTATTAGGAGTAATTAACTTTGTGGCTCTATACTAGTAGAGCAAGCTGTCTAGGAGCATTAATTATCCCGATATGAGCTTGTCGGTAAGTCATATCCTTTACATAGTCTGGGTAAACTCGTTGTTTGTTCCTGAAGACGTTATCGCTCTATACTAGCAGAGCAAGCTGTCTAGGAGCCATCCATCTCCTGATACTATATATAAATAATCACTGAAAGTATTCAGTATTCATGAGATATGTCGTTGTCCAGTCGTAAGACTACATATCTACATGTACTCTGAGAGAAAGTACTCTCCGTTGAGAATTCGATGAGAGACCCATGTCTCGATACTCATGTCTGATTGCTGAACCAGAGGCTCATATAATCATGAGTTTACGATTTTAGCCCTTGTTGAAAAACCACCATCTACATTAAGTCCCCTGCTTACTGAGGAAAGCTGTGTTCCGCAGTCAACATTAAATGGTGATTTTCCAGCCATAATAATACCAGTAAATGAACTTAGTCGCAAGTTGAGACGTTATCGGATTTTGAGAGCATGAGCAAACCACGACTTGATGAAGGCTTCAATGTCATGATTGGAGCGTCGTTTGATGAGCATAAATTGGTTTTGAATCGCTGGTTTGGACGATGGGACCTTGGTCGTTTAGGATTCGCGGGCCGGTCCCAAAAAAGGAATCTGTTTTAGCGCAGACGCTCGTTCGTTCTTTAGTTTAAGAAACAACAAAATAGACCTGAGTCTAATGATAAAAATTTTATCTCTGAGCTTTCACGAAAAACAAAATTTTATTTAAAATATGTGAGATCTCACAAAGTGGAATAAACTCTCGTTTCAAAAGTGGATGCTCGCGTGAAGGAGCAAAATATATATATATTTTTCAAATTCACATGAGTTTCACGTTAAAATATATTTTGTAAAATCAATGTTTTGATTTTGAACAATTGTTGAAAGTAGACAACCATACATGGTGAAAGAATGTTTATATGTGAGTTTTCACAATCGTAGAATGGACGTCTGTCCAGATTTTGAGAAACCAGTGAATGTTCACATTGTAAAATTTACGTGGGTTGTTCATGGTTTTGTGAAAATCATGTCAGAATTTTGCTCGTCTTAGCAGGTTTGAAGGAACGAACAAGATTTGAAGTATTAACTCATGTACTGTTAGTGGAATCGTAAACAGGTAAGAGTTGAAAGTTACCATTTTTTCAGACGCTGATGTGAGCATCTTTATTCAATGATTCGTTTTTTTGTTGAATCCTGCGCTTTGTATAAATGATGCGTTGAATGTTATGCATCTGTCACAACCACTTTGCAAGAATGACTGACTCCCATGTGGACACTTTCAAAGACGATGTTTCCAGGGATGACATATCCGCGGGTGTAACTTCAAGAAATGGTACTTCTGGAACCTCTGAGTGATGGTGAGAGATCCTTCATACTGAGTTGTACTCCTGGTTATTTCATCAACTATACCACAGGATGATCATGTAGTGAGGTTTCAGATCAATGTAGACTCCTCGGAAATGGAATAAAGTCTTCGGGGCGGAGCACCCAGAAGTAAGGACTACAGGATGTTAGCAAATGACGTGCAGTCCCCAGCCGTTTCTTTGGTGAGTTTTTAGCGCTCCTTGTGTCATGACTTTTTCCTTCCCGTGTAATTAGGATCACGAGACCAAGGTTTTGTTATTCCTTTTCAGACCTTTTCTCCATCGATTGACGGTATTCAACTTGTTCCCAGGCGAACAATTCAGGAATCCAGTACTGATGAAGAAGTCGATGTAAATATCTCTTTCGTGCAGGTGATCGCGACATCTCCTTGAATGAAATAATAATAATTTTTGTTGATGAATACAGGAAGAAATCATTGTAGATAAGAATCATGTTTATGAAGCGCACTCTTCTTTGGGAGATGGGAATATGGAGAATTCCCGAACCGAATGGAGATAGCGGTGTTGTCAACGGAGATTCTGGCATCGTCGAGCCTTCAAATGATTTAGAGACTCCCTTAGTAAGTATATCTCCTGTAATTTCTTCAAAGAAGTATGATATCGCTGATTCGTGAATGAATGAATGAAAATCCATGTGAATTTATGGATAACTTTGCCGAAATACGTCACCGGAAAATTTCAGACTTCAGATTTTACTAGAAACGTTGTAGAATCTTCGTCCGAAGTCGGATTTTCGTGGTTTGCATATGAATCTTCAATCCCAGGAAATTTCCAAGCTTTTTAAAAGAATATCTTTGAAGTTTGAGCATGTTTAGGTCCTGAAAAAGGCGAAATAGTGAACTTCCAGGAGACCTTCAGAACTTTTTCAGATGGCATGTTGCTCCATGTTTTAGCCACATCTCTTTGCTCGTTCATCGGATTGTCATGAAATTTTGAGATGTTATAATGGACATCCATACGAAGAGAATGGTATATAAACAATCTTCATATTCCTCGTACATTGCTCCCAGTTCGTATTTTAGTACAGGGAAGAGTACAGTTTCTTTAGACGAGGTTACTGTAAAACGTATTTTCATGACTTTCATGCTATTTGCTCGTGCCTTGAGTGTATAATGATTAATCTTGATAATGTTGGATTGCTTGTATGATGTATTTTATGATCTCATTTGGTTTCAAGCTTAAATGACTCTAACCTCATGTAATCTTCGTATTAGGTGCCAAATACCGAAGTTGAGGATATTGAAACCAATGAGGATAAATCAAACTTACCTGGAGTTATTGATGAAGAGACAACCATCTCTGAACTTCAAGGCCATGATAAGGTTTTCATTGAAGTCTTGGAAACTCAGATTGTTGCTGCTTCAGTGATAGAAGAAACCGAAACACCAGTAGAGAATACTGGAGAAACTGTTGCCCTGGAGGCTGCTCCAGTAATTGAGAACCGTATAGTGGTGCATGAATATCCAAGTGCAGGAGTTGATTTTTATCCTCCGTTCGATGCTTCACTCCTGTATCATGAACTAGTTGGCGGATTCAGCATTCCCATTGGATATGCAGGCTTGTACGAGAAACCGTGGAAGATGTATGGGCACATCGTCGTTACCAAGGATCCGGAGCATAGTTATTTCTTGACGAGGCAAGTAGAAGCCATATTGCGTGTTATAAATGATATCCGCATCACAACTGGAAATACTGTCACCCAGGATGTACTCTTTGATTGGGAGTACAACTTGAAGAAAGCTGAAGAACTTGGCTTCAATCTTGTAGATGGTGGATTTTCGACAAAGGATAAATTCGTAAACTCATAATTATACGAAGCTCTGATTCAGCAATCAGACGTGAGTATCGAGACATGGGTCTCTCATCGAATTCTCAACGGAGAGTACTTTCTCTCGGAGTACATGTAGATATGTAGTCTCACGACTGGACAACAACATATCTCATGAATACTGCACACTTTCAGTGATTATTTCTATATAGTATCACGAGATGGACGGCTCCTAGACAGCTTGCTCTGCTAAACAACGAGTTTACCCTGACTGTATAAAGGATATGACTGACCGACAAGCTCATATCGGGATAATTAATGCTCCTAGACAACTTGCTCTGCTAGTATAGAGCCACAAAGTTAATTATTCCTAATTACAATTGCTCTTATTCCATGGTCTAATCCACGACTGGTCCCCTGGAATGGCAATAACAATTGTTCTGATTCTATGATCGAATCCACGACTTGATCTCATAGAATAGCAATAACTATATTATCTCATTACTCCGATTTCATGATCGAATCCACAACTGGTCTCATAAATGGTAATAGATAAATCTTAATTACTCCGATTATATGGTCGAAACTACGATCCCATGGAATGGGAATGCTCACTTTATTATTCTGAATTCGTAGTCGAATCCTCAGCTGATCCTATGAATTAATAATAAACATTTTATTACTCAGTTTGTGAATTAGTCTCCACTGGATTCCATAATAATCAACAACCGGGCGTCTGAGCTACCTCTAAGTAAGCCTCGATTCAAATGGTGAAGGTGTATCCAACGACGATACACTAACAGTCACCGTACAAACGAGTATTTCAAAAATACAACGAAACGATGAACTTATGCAAAATAGAGAAGAAAATAATAAATAATTAAAAATATTGACCAGGGTGCTGGGAGCACGGACACACGACCAACCGACCGTGTCGTGGTCAATCTCACGCAAGTTTTATATTTTTAATGCACTTTTATTATTTTTCATGATTTGATGAAAATTCTCTCATTTTATCAAATTTCCTTCGTCTCGAGGAAACTCCTCGGTTTCATGGTACTTCCATAAATCCATAAAAAATAATATAAAATTAAGGAAAGGAGTGTGGGGCGTGACCATTGGCCAACCGGCCATGCTTTGGTCCCAACCGGCCCCACACCCCACGGTCCCTTATTATTTTATTATTATTATTATAATTTCTCTAATTTCATGAAAAAACTCCTTGATTTCATGGTATTTTTGCACAAATCATAAAATAATAATAAAATAAAATAAATTATGAAAACTTGTGGGACCGGGCCTTGGACAGCCGGCCATGCCCTAGACGGTCCCACACGCCCCTTTGTTTTATTATTTTATTATTATTAGTTTTCCTTGAATTCATCAAATTCCTTGATTTCATGGAATTTCTCTCAAATTAGGAAAAACTCCCTCAAATCATCAAAATACCTAAAAATATTAAAAAAAATAGGGAAACTCGTGGGAACGGGCCCTAGCTGGACGACCATGCCTTCCACGGTCCCACACGCCTTTGTTTTTATTATTTTAATATTTTTGCTTCCTTGAACTCATGAAAACTCCTTCAATTCAGGGAAACTCCCTAAATTCATCAAATTTCTCAAAATTCATGAATTTTTCATAAAATCATCAAAACATTATAAAATTAAGGAAAAGGCACCATGAAACCGTGGTCACGACCGGTCGACCATGCCTTGACCACGGCGGTCCCACGCCTCCTCATTCCTTATTTTATAATTATTTTTCATCATCTCATGGTGTTTTCCTCAGTTTCGTCGAAACCCTAATTTTGGCATATTTTCTTGAATGGATGCTCAATTGCAAGCCAGAAAATATCAAAATTCTCAGGACTGAGACGCGGACGCCTTAGGGACACGAGCAAGCTATCTTGACCTACCAAGATTGGCTCTTTGGATCAAGGAAGCCGGTCTCATCAATTTTCACAGTTTTGACCTAATTTGCACAATTGCTCGTATTAGGTCCAAAACTCTCCCAAACACTTTGGATTTTCATGAAGTGATCGTCAGGCGGTCACGGGACAACCCTGGTCCGGTTTCATGACTCCACGGTCGGTCCCTCGCCTCATCATAATTAATTAGGTTTTCTCACCTAAGGCTCAGACGAGCATTTTTGAATAAATGAGTAAGCCATCATTTAATCATTCTTCCACCAACAAATCTTCAACTCTTCAGGAGTTCTTCGTATTTTCTCACGTGAGCATATGGACACTACATGGTTGATCCACGGTCCCATGTAGTCGCTCCCTCCTTTGTCCCATGGTTGAAATTCTGACGAACCATGAATTGATCATCAATTGATCAAATTAGGGTTTCTGAATCCAAGGATCATCATTCCAGATTCTAACCTTAATAATTTTACGACGACCTCACGGTCATTAATTTTATTAATTATGCTCGGTTCAACGACCAGTATTCTAATTAATATTTTTGGTACGTTGCCAATAATCCATCAGATGAGCAACACATGCTCAGACGATCAAATATTCAACAATTCATCACATGAGCAACACTTGCTCAGATGAGGAATATTCGCTCAATATTGGCTCAACAATCAATATTCAACGATCCACCGAATGAGCAATACTTGCTCACTTCATCGTAAGAACTATACCTCTGTCTCATGACATGTTCAATTCACGAGTTTCAGAACATTATGTTCAACTCAACGACTACATGGACTCATTGTCCCATCAAACCACGAAGTCATCAATTGACTAACAAACCACGAGACGTCAATCGTGTCACTTGGGGGGATATCACTTAGGGTTTTGGTCTGGCGGTCTACGGCACTTGTGTTCAAACACACGATGGAATGTGAGCAAGTCGTGCAATTAGTTGAAGGAATTCACGAGGTAGTAGGTGAAAAATCGACCAAGTCTCCACACGATGAGCAACTGGTTTTAAACACGATCTCCACTTCCCCACTCCTTGATTCCATCAACTGTCACACTTCATGGGATCATGGTGTCTAAAATTCCAGCAATATAAATAAGTCTCTGAATCATGATTGAATAAGCATCAACAGTATCATCAATCTCACGTCTCATCGACAACATGAGATCATCAACTCATCAATTGAGCAACTACTCTCAATTGAGCAATTTCAATCATTCAGAGCTTATCATATTCAGAATTCATACACCCACAATCTTTGATTACCATTGATTCCACACATTTCTCAACTTCCCTCCTACAGATCAACCCATCCTCTCTTGTGACCGAATTTACTCTGGAACGGTCATTGTCTTGACTTAGGCCGGAGTACTACAGATTAATCTCTCGAATCTAAAGCACCCCCTTTGCAGTGGTGCATCTGTGTGAGGTTTAACACTTCGCTCGGTTCGAGGAGTCTCCTCCGTACGGTCGTCTCCTCAATTCCTTAAAAACCAGCAAATCGTTTTTCCCCATCTATAGATTGGCGACCACAGTGGGAGATCATTATCTCGGTTGAAATATCACAATTTCACAAGATGGTTGATCTCAGTTCAGGTTCAGTTATGAATCCTAACACAAACCGTGCTAGCACTAGCAACAACAACAATCAGAATATCCCGGAGACAATTCCGACCTCCAACACTGATGGTGGTGACACTACTCCTCCTCACTCCGAAGGTCATCCACTGTCCGGACAACACCCTAAAGAAGTCAGAGGAGATCCACCGCCTACCATTGCTGATATTATCAAAGCGCATGAGACTCTTGCAAAGAACCAGACTGACATGGCTGCTACACAGAAGGAGATGTGTAATTATCTCAAAACTCTTACTGACAAGATGTCAGATAAGACTCAAGAGAAGGGAAAGGAGAAGGAGAAATCCTCAGACGACGGTCCTGAAGTAATTCCAATCTATACAATAGAAGACGACGAAGTCCACAAAACTACTGCAGACAACTCATCAGCGAAGGGATCATCGAATTTCATCACTCGCGAGGATCTGGAGCACTTTTTAGAGAACCGTTGAAAAGAAAAAATATTGCATGTCCATCGTCATTAACCTCCTTATCATTCCGCTACGCAGAGGACTCCACTCCCCAAAGGTTACGTTTCTCCAACCTTCACCTTATATGATGGAACTGGCAATGCTAGGGAACATGTCTCTCGTTTTCTCGAATCCCTGGAGAACATGAACACAATCATGTCGTCCGTCTCAAGGAATTCTCAAAATCTCTGAAAGGCAGAGCATACACCTGGTATAACAACATCGCACCAGGAACTATCAACAATTGGGGAGAAATGGTTAACGCATTCTACAGGAAATACTTCTTCGTGTCAGAATAAGTCACCCTCTCCGACCTTGGAAGGATGTTTCAGAGGGTCAGTGAAAATCCCAATGATTATGTGAAAATATTCAGAGTCCAAGCCATGGATTGTCATGACCCAAACGTCACGGAGCAACAAATGGTGGACTTGTGCATCAATGGCATGCTCCCGGTCTACAGGGCCTTCCTATAAAACCTTCGATTCTAGACTTTCTCAGAGCTTCACGAAGCTGCGAAGATGTCGGCAACCACTGCACCCGCTCTTTTAGAAAGAGCAAAGTCTACAAAGACTGAAGATTTAAAAGACACTCGAGGAAGCAAGCGTCTGATCAACAAGCAGTATAACCTGCAACCTTCAACAAATGATGTCGCAGAAGGGAGTAAGAAAAAAGCAGAACCACAACACACGAAGACTTCCTCCACCCCTTCAAAGACACACAAGAAGGAGAATTCGAAAATCCCTCCTCAGCATACGGAAGATCCAGAAGCACCTGATTTTACCTGTTCAATGGAAGATGTTAATGAACTACTCGATGCCTGGATTCAAGACGACGCAATCAAATTGCCTTATGTAAATAAGGAACCAACTGAAGAGGCCATGGAAAATCCTCGTATTGTCGCTTCCATAGATACGTCATCCATCCCACGAGTGATTGCAAAATTTTGAAGCGCATATTCAAAGAAAAGGTCGAATCAGGAGAGCTCAACCTGGGGACTGATAGGGTGCACAAAAACCCCCTCCCAGTCAGAACTTTTACCATCTCTGAACCTCATGTCAAGGAAACGGTCCAATCTCTGATCGAACATGTCTGCGAGCTGTTGTATCTTTCGAAAGCTCAAAGGAAAGACATGTTTGCTGCACTGAACCACATCGTGTCCGGAAGACGTCTGCTGATCCAAGAGACTACCACCGGACCTTCAGCCATCGACACAGAAATGTATGACTGGGGACTGCTCACCACAGTGCACATTAAAGGAAATGAGTTCAAGAGGGCGTTCATCGATGTTGGTACCGCCGTCAACATCATCCCTTTGAAAACTCTTAGAGCTGCTGGCATTACTCGACGGGAAGCCACCCACGCTCCCATAGCAATCAGAGACCACGAAGGAATCTCCAGAAACGCATACGGCTTCATCACTCTCAAAGTTACGGAAAGATCTATCTGCACTGAGGCCAAGTTTTTCATAATCCGGGAAGACTCTGGATACGACATGGTCCTTGGGAGAACTTGGATTCATGTTGAAAGGACAACGATGCCTTCAACACATCCTGTCATCGACAAGGATTCTGAGTCGGAAGACGAAGCAGAGGACGCACCACCGTTTGAGCATCTGGAAGAAGTAAAAACTCTGATGGGACTTACGCAGGAACTTGAAGATAATCCGCACACCTTTGTCAGAAGGTTTCAAGCTCAGGCAAGTCTTATTCCTCCTCTTTCTCCAATATTACCAATGTTCAAATACGCTACTATGGTCCAGGGACTTCTCCCCATGAATAATTTAGCAGTCATCAAAATCTACGAGTGGGTAACTTCACCTCAGAAATATTACACTCAATGGTTGGGTTCATAACTTCTACAAATCGGTCACTCCATCGAGAGGTTTATTGCTGAAGACTTGGCTAAGCATGATCAACACTATGCTGGATACTCTCTTCCGCGCGAGTGTCCGTACGGGCCACAATCGAGGAATTCCATCAAACAGGGAATTCCGAATCAGCGGAAGATATTCAAGGCACGATCGACCAAGCCTAACAAGTTTCATGAAGGGGACCTGGTTCTCAAAGCAGTTCAGCGCGGTCTTCATTCTACTAGGAACTCCAATTGGGAAGGACCATTCATGGTCGCTGAGACCGTGGCCGGAGGATACTACAAATTGACCAAGACAGATGGCAAAAACCTACCAGTAATTCACGAAAATTGGCTCAAGGCGTTTATCTGAAATTATTGGACCTTTAAGGTATTGGGCGTTTGAAGCACTCATGGTGTTGGGATTTAACATTTAGGATTTTCTTTCATTTGTATTTCAATTCCTCCAAAACATTTGCAATACTTGGAATCAGTATTTGAATTCAGTAATTTATTAAAATTCAGTTCATATTTCGTAAAAGAAAATCTCTATCAAATCTACAAGAAAATCCTTAACCATCAGTCGATCCAAAACCATCTAAATATCAAAACCTAAGTATAAACCTCACATCTCTTAGAAGTTCAGAAGTTCAAAAGATCAGCAAGAAAATGCTTTCGCTCATCAGCATCCTTCAAAACTTGCAAAGCCGCCCTCTCCTTGTTCAACTCCTCGGTCATCTTGGCAATCTTGTCCTCCTTCTCCTCCACATCATCATTGGGAAAGGGTATGTTCTTTTCACATGAATCCTTGATAACGTTTATTTGCTTACGAAGCCATTTCACGTAAAGGCAAAATCTTTCTGAATTCTCCAAGTTAAACTCCCAATCAAAGAGTATATCTGGAGTCACGGTATTCCTGGGTCTCGTATGCATATCACTCACGACACGCAAGATAACGCCTACTTGCATGGTTAAAGCATAAGCACGCCCAGGGTTCCTGTCAACGATCATGTGGCCAAAATTCTTTCATATCGTCTCGTACAAGCGTGCATATCCAATGGGAACGCTGAATCCACCGACCAGTTCGTGATACGGGAGTGAAGTGTTAAAGGAAGGATCGAAAGCAACCCCTGCAGTTGGATATTCATACACTATTATACGGTTCTCAGTCACTGGAGAGGCTTCCACGACCAAAGCAACAGTTCCTTCGGTATTCTCCGCTTCTATCTCGGTTTCTTCTATCACTGAAGCAACAACCATCTGGTTTTCCATAACATCAGCAGCGACCATCTCATGGCCTCGAAGTGCAGGGATGGTTTTCTCTTCATCAATAACTTCGGAAAGGTTAGAGTTGTCATCATGGGCTCCAGTATCCTCAACTTCGGTATTTAGCACCTAATACAAAGATTACATGAGGTTAGAATCACGAAGCCAAAGGAGATTATGAAACACAGTATACCAGCAAGGTAACATCATCAAGTTTCATCATACTACACTCAAAGCACGAGCAAATAACATGAAAGTCATGAAAACACATTTTACGATGAGTCCGTCTGAGGAAACTGAACTCTGCCCTGTACTAGGAGAAGAAATGGGAGCATGTCAAATGAGGATGGGTCATATGCCATTCTCTTCGTATGTATTTCCTCTATGACATGTCAAAATTTCATGACAATCCGATGAACGAGCGAGTAGATGTGGCCAAAATATGAAGTGATGCGCAATCTAAAAAAGTTCTGGAAGTCTCCTGGAAGTTTACTATTTCGCCTTTTTCAGGCTCTGAACGTACTCAAAACTTAAAAAGCTTCTTTTCTTAAGCTTGGAAATTTTCCGCGCTTGAATTTGCACATGCAGATCATCAAAATCCGACTCCGGACGAGGATTCTACAGCGTTTTTACTAAAAAGCTGGGTTCTGAATTTTCTGACGACGAAATTCGACTAAGTTTTCATATATTCACATAGGTTCTCATTCATTCATTCACAAGTCAACACTTTTGTACTTCTATGAAGAATATACAGGATATATACTTACTTGAAGAGTCACTGAAGTGTCCAAGGGATTGGAATTGTCCACATCAACGACAAGAGGAACATCACTTCCATCCGGCTCCGAATCTTGGGAATTACCTCCATTCCCCTTCCCAGAGGATGATTGAGTTCCAAAATTCTCCATCTCCATGACGACATCCTCCTGTACACGTCCTTTACAATCAATATTTTCATCCATGAAGCTCCACATTTGAACATGTGAAGAAATACTTACAGTTTCTTCGTCACTCAAATCAGCGATTGCTTGTTCAGTAGCAGAAAATTGAAGACCTTCAAGACTCAATGGAGTAAAATTCTGCAACAAAAATTAACAACATTGGATTCATGATTCTAATGTTAATAGCAATGAAAGTCACAGTGGGAAGAACTCACCAAAGCACCAACTGGGGACTTTACGGTATTGGGTAACAGCTTATAACCTTTATGCCTGCCTTCTCCGCCATGAATAACCGCCTCAGTCTCTGAGAAGTCTACACCGATTCGAGGTCGTATATTACGACCGTCCTGTGGTGAAATCCATTAATATAATCAGAATACAGTTCTTATAATTTCGTGAAGACTATATGAAAAAAAAACATACCTGAGAGCATCCTGGAGACGACTTTCGTTTATCACCAGAAAGATACTTCAATCTTGGTCGACTGGAAATCATCTCAGCTGAAGGGAGATCCTTGAATGGAGGTCTGGGAAATCTTTACGCAAACGCCCAATTTGCTGATCCCGGAACTCTACATAACCTGGGGTTACATAGGTGAATCTACTAGAACCAGGAAACCAGTAGCTACTCCCATCCACGTGAGTATGATCCAAATGAGTCCTGAGTTGCTCAACTGATGGCTTCCTCCTCCGTATGGTTGGAACACACTGATCCATACCCATTTGTCGAGCTGCTCTATCAATGTTATACTCCTCCACTGAAAGCTCTCCAAATGTGACTGATAGCAAATGACCAGGAGTGCAACTCAATATGAAAGATCTTTCGCCATCACTTAGATGCGCACCATACGTCAAACTCGTGCCTTCTCCAGTATTGAAAGTCATCGGCTGAGAAACATAATCAGGGACTGACACCCACGGGCGAAAATTGAACTCAGATTCTTCATCTAACACATCAATAAAACGTATTTTAGAACGAGGCTGCTTGGTGGACCAACGCATGATCCTGGCATTATCTTTCTCAGGGAAAGTATGGCGCGCATCAGTATTCGGTCATTGCAGAATATTACGTGGAGTAGGTGCATAATTCTTAAAATTCTCCCACATTAAATCTTGAAGAAATATCGTGTTGGCATAACACTCAATCTTCATAGAGCCGTTCGACACACTGGAGTCTATAATCAAGGAGTCCAGGTTGTAATACAAGGATCCTAAGAATAAACTATCTATCGGAAGTTTCTCACCTTGAGCCATCTTAATAGCAAAGGGAATCACAAAAGGCTTCAACAAGTTTCCACTGTCTTCAAAAACGTCTCTGGACAACCATAGGCATAAGAAAGCAGCAATGGGTAACATACCGTCGATGGATTTATCAGAAACCTCGTCTTTGGGCCACCAGTGTGTCAACCAGGAAGCATAGCATCCTTTACTACCAGCCTTATTCGCTTTCTCCATTGCAACTGTCAAGACATGAGAAACGGCGGTCTCCTCATCTGAAAGATCCCCAGGAAGATTTCCCGTGATCGGGAGATGCATCAGAGACGCCACGTCTTCCAAGGTAATGGTAAACTCTCCCCATATACATATGAAAGTGTGAGTGGGAATGCACCAGCGAGAAAACAGATCCACAATACCACTTGCGTCATGATAAATGAACAACTCTCCAGAATCTTGAATAGCTCTCGTCACCTGCGCCTGGTCGAGCATAGTCCTCACATGAGGAAAACCCAACATATGCCTCGCCCAGCCGACAAATTTCTCCAGAGGTCGTCGAGAAAGCTTAAACTCTATGATTGATGAGGCGAAGACCCCTCGTTCAAGACAAAATCGAATCACTGTCTTAGGAGTCACCAATTTCTTCTGAGTAACAGTTCTGGGATTTATCAAAAGACGATACACTGGGGATTTCAAATGTTGCTCAGCTCCTGAAATATCTTTTTCAAAGAATGCATCGTCTATGTTCGGGACATTCTTAATCCCAGGGATTTCTTCTTCGTCTCCCCCAACATAATTTTCATCCATGCATGTCTCATCTCTGGAGATACCATCATCAACGCACATCTCTTCCCTCGAGGCGTCGTCAGCTTGGGAATTGGACATCTTTGCTAAGTAGCTGAAAAGGTTCACACTACATTCTACTTCAGTATGTCGTCCAGATATAAATCAAGGAAATACAAGCAAAAATGGTAACTCTTAACTCTTACCTTTTATACTTCCACTAACAATAGTGATAGTAATGCTAGAGTTAACACCCCAAAATCGTTCGTCTCTTCGAAAACTGCAAAAACGAACGAAACTTTATTTAATTTCCGAAACTGATTTTTCATGAAATCACGGACATAATTTTCATAATGTGAAAATTCACACAACTGACCTATGAAGTTCATAACAATAAAATATTTCATCATAAATATATTGTCTATCTTCGAAGGTTCCTCAAAACCCATGTTTCTGATTTTTCGAAAAAAAAACAGCAATTAATGCAACATTGCTTACATAAATTCTCAAGGGTATTATCTAACGAAAACAAACTCATGCAAATAAAATATATCATCATATTTTGCACAATATATGTCACGGCTACATATATATATATATATAAAAACTATTTTTCCTTCGTGTCGTCATTATTTGTCTTTAAAACGAAGGTTTATTTCAAAAAATAGTGTGAAAGCTCACATCTCATACATATGATAAAGTTTTGTATTCACATGAAAGCTGATAAGCAAAATTTTATCACTGGACACAAGTTCATCATACATATTTTCCTTCGTGTCATCATTATTTGTCTTTAAAACGAAGGATTTTTCCAATTTCATGAAAGTTCACTTCTTTTATGATAAAACATTGGTACACATGAAAGCTCATAAACTAAGTTTTATCACTGAACCTAGGTTCATATACTAAAAAAAATCTCTCATAGATCAGGGATTATAGTTAGTTTACAAAACTAACGATTGAACGAACATACGTTTACAAAAAACTAGGGTTTTTCATAAAACTCACACCAATTGTATACACATGTATATGATCTCAACATGATCACTTCATGAAATTCATGTAAACAAAAAAAAAATCGCTCACTTGGTCGGCGCCGGCCGGAA
The DNA here is from genome assembly GCF_003573695.1 of Papaver somniferum. Classification (NCBI taxonomy): domain Eukaryota; kingdom Viridiplantae; phylum Streptophyta; class Magnoliopsida; order Ranunculales; family Papaveraceae; genus Papaver; species Papaver somniferum. The sequence goes on from NC_039362.1 coordinate 123,489,011, forward strand.
ACTGGCCGGACGGTGGCGGTGACGGTCGGCGGCGATCGGAGCTCCGGCAAAAAACCCTGATGCTCGGACGAGATGAAGATGAAGGCGTGATGGAGCTCTGGGCGTGAAATAAAAAAAAAAGGATTAATCCCTTTTATATCAATTTTATTTCCAAAACCTAATTTTGTAAGGATTTCCTTATTGGGCCCGACCCGCGAATCCTAACCGACCACGGACTCGTCGTCCAAACCAGCGGTTCAACGCCAATTTATGCTCATCAAAGGACGCTCCAATCATGAAATTGAAGCCTTCATCAAGTCGTGGTTTGCTCATGATCTCTAAATCCGGTAACGTCTCAACTTACGACTAAGTTCAATTACTGGTATTATTATTTATGGCCGGAAAATCACCATTTAATGCTGACTGAGGAACACAGCTTTCCTCAGTAAGCAGGGGACTTAATGTAGATGGTGGATTTTCGACAAAGGCTAAATTCGTAAACTCATAATTGTACGAAGCTCTGATTCAGCAATCAGACGTGAGTATCGAGACACGGGTCTCTCATCGAATTCTCAACGGAGAGTACTTTGTCTCGGAGTACATGTAGATATGTAGTATCATGACTAGACAACGGCATATCTCATGAATATTGAACACTTTCAGTGATTATTTCTATATAGTATCACGAGATGGCCGGATCCTAGACAGCTTGCTCTGCTAGTATAGAGTGATAACGTCTTCAGGAACAAACAACGAGTTTACCCTGACTATATAAAGGATCTGACTTACCGACAAGCTCATATCGAAATAATTAATGCTCCTAGACAGCTTGCTCTGCTAGTATAGAGCCATAAAGTTAATTATTCATAATTACAATTGCTCTTATTCCATGGTCGAATCCACGACTGGTCCCCTGGAATGGCAATAACAATTGTTCAGATTCTATGATCGAATCCACGACTTGATCTCATAGAATAGCAATAACTATATTATCTCATTACTCCGATTTCATGATCGAATCCACAACTGGTCTCATAAATGGTAATAGATAAATCTTAATTACTATGATTCTATGGTCGAATGTACGATCTTATGGAATGGTAATGCTCACTTTATTATGAATTCGTAGTCGAATCCTCAGGTGATCCTATGAATTAATAATAAACATTTTATTACTCAGTTTGTGAATTACTCTCCACTGGATTCCATAAATAATCAACAACCGGGCGTCTGAGCTACCTCTAAGTAAGCCCCGATTCAAATGGTGAAGGTGTATCCAACGAAGATGCACTAACAGTCCCCGCACGAACGAGTATTTCAAAAATACAACGAAACGATGAACTTATGCAAAATAGAGAAGAAAATAATAAATAATTAAAAATATTGACCAGGGTGCTGGGAGCACGGACACAGGATCAACCGACCGTGTCGTGGTCAATCCCACGCCAGTTTTATATTTTTAATGTATTTTTATTATTTTTCATGATTTGATGAAAATTCTCTCATTTTATCAAATTTCCTTCGTCTCGAGGAAACTCCTCGGTTTCATGGTACTTCCATAAATCCATAAAAATAATATAAAATTAAGGAAAGGAGTGTGGGGTGTGACCATTGGCCAACCGTCCATGCCGTGGTCCCAACCGGCCCCAAACCCCACGGTCCCTTATTATTTTATTATTATTATTATTATTATTTCTCTAATTTCATGAAAAAACTCCTTGATTTCATGGTATTTTTGCACAGATCATCAAATAATAATAAAATAAAATAAATTATGAAAACTTGTGGGACCGGGACTTGGCCGGCCGGCCATGCCCTAGCCGGTCCCACACGCCCCTTTGTTTTATTATTTTATTATTATTAGTTTTCCTTGAATTCATCAAATTCCTTGATTTCATGGTATTTCTCTCAAATTAGGAAAAATTCCCTCAAATCATCAAAATACCTAAAAATATTAAAAAAATTAGGAAAACTCGTGGGACCTGGCCCTAGCCGGCCGGCCATGCCTTCCACCTTCCCACACGCCCTTGTTTTTATTATTTTAATATTTTTGTTTCCTTGAACTCATGAAACTCCTTCAATTCATGGAAACTCCCTAAATTCATCAAATTTCTCAAAATTCATGAATTTTTCATAAAATCATCAAAATATTATAAAATTAAGGAAAAGGCACCACGGGACCGTGGTCACGACAGGCCTACCACGGCGGTCCCACGCCTCCTCATTGCTTATTTTATAATTATGTTTCATCATCTCATGGTGTTTTCCTCAGTTTCGTCGAAACCCTAATTTTGACATATTTTCTCGAATGGATGCTCAATCGCACGTCAGAAAATATCAAAATTCTCAGGACTGAGACGCGGACGCCTTGGGGACACGAGCATGCTATCTTGACCGACCAAGATTGGCTCTTTGGCTCACGGAATCCGGTCCCATCAATTCTCACAGTTTAGACCTAATTTGCACAATTGCTCGTATTAGGTCCAAAACTCTCCCAAACACTTTGGATTTTCATGAAGTGATCATCAGGTGGTCAAGGGACAACCCTGGGCCGGTTTCATGACTCCATGGTCGGTCCCTCGCCTCATCATAATTAATTAGGTTTTCTCACCTAAGGCTCAGACGAGCATTTTTGAATAAATGATTAAGCCAGCATTTAATCATTCTTCCACCAACAAATCGTCAACTCTTCAGAAGTTCTTCGTATTTGCTTACGTGAGCATATGGAAACTACATGGTTGATCCACGGTCCCACGTAGTCGCTCAATCCTTCGTCCCATGGTTGAAATTCTGACGAACCATGAATTGATCATCAATTGATCAAATTAGGGTTTCTGAATCCAAGGATCATCATTCCAGATTCTAACCTTAATAATTTTACGACGACCTCACGGTCATTAATTTTATTAATTATGCTCGGTTCAACGACCAGTATTCTAATTAATATTTTTGGTACGCTGCCAACAATCCATCAGATGAGCAACACATGCTCAGACGATCAAATATTCAACAATTCATCACATGAGCAACACTTGCTCAGATGAGGAATATTCGCTCAATATTGGCTCGACAATCAATATTCAACGATCCACCGAATGAGAAATACTTGCTCACTTCATCGTAAGAACTATACCTCTGTCTCATGACATGTTCAATTCACGAGTTTCAGAACATTATGTTCAACTCAACCACTACATGGACTCATTGTCCCATCAAACCACGAAGTCATCAATTGACTAACAAACCACGAGACGTCAATCGTGTCACTTGGGGGGATATCACTTAGGGTTTTGTTCTGGCAGTCTACGACACGTGTGTTCAAACACACGATGGAATGTGAGCAAGTCGTGCAATCAGTTGAAGGAATTTACGAGGTAGTGGGTGAAAAATCGACCAAGTCTCCACACGATGAGCAACTGGTTTCAAACACGATCTCCACTTCCCCATCAACTGTCACACTTCATGGGATCATGGTGTCTAAAATTCCAGCAATATAAATAAGTCTCAGAATCATGATTGAATAAGCATCAACAGTATCATCAATCTCATATCTCATCGACAACACGAGATCATCAACTCATCAATTGAGCAACTACTCTCAATTGAGCAATTTCAATCATTCAGAGCTTATCATATTCAGAATTCATACACCCACAATCTTTGATTACCATTGATTCCACACATTTCTCAGCTTCCCTCCTACAGATCAACCCATCCTCTCTTGTGACCGAATTTACTCTGGAACGGTCATTGTCTTGACTTAGGCCGGAGTACTACAGATTGATCTCTCGAATCTAAAGCACCCCCTTTGCAGCGGTGCATCTGCGTGAGGTTTAACATTTCTCTCGGTTCGAGGAGTCTCCTCCGTACGGTCGTCTCCTCAAAAACCAGCAAATCGTTTTTCCCCATCTACAAATCTGAAGTGGCTTCGTCAAAAGATTGATGATATAATGAAAGCGGTGGAAGGTGACACTTCTTTCACCACCAGTGATGCCGTGTTAAAGAAGATGGATGAAGAAAAGCAGAAATCTTATTTTGCTGACTTTCTTTAGTTTTCTTTCCATGATATCTTGAACCTTGGACTTCTGAGAGATGTGAGGTTTTATTATGGTCTTGATTTCTTGATCGGTTTTGGATTGTGAAATCGATCGTCTTGACAAGTGGACCGTCAGTCCCCAGTATTTCGTTAAGTCTCTCCCTTTCGTTTTCCCTTCTTCTGGTGAGACCTAGATAGAGGACCCAGGTTGAAATTTTGATGTAAAGACCTAGGTGGTCGAAGTTGGAGGTACCTTGATTAAGGATTTAGCGGAAGGACCTGGTGGACACCGATCGACTGTGGAAGTTATGAATCCCGTCTAAAAATTGTTGTTTGCATGTTGTACGCTCAGGAAGATATAGGAACCTCATACGACGTCGGAATCTGACGATTGACCCCAACTTTCAAAGATAAGAGACGGAGGAATCATATGCAACCAGAATGCTTAAGTTTGGAGATGTCTAGGGCAATCACTAAAGTATGCACTTTCATAACTTGTAATCCCGTGCAAATTTTCAGATTTCATAGACCTGACAGTAAATGACGTATCTTTCAGCTCGTATGTCTGATTGATGCGCCCTTTTGGTATGTTATATAAGAGACATAGACGAACATCTTTCGTTGAGGAAGAATTGTCCCATTCCTCACCCATTAGTACGTTTTTGCAAACCCATGGCCTGGAGTGTGTTGTATCTCATTTATAGAGGTGATGATAACATCTTGTAGAAGACTTTGGATTATGCCCGCCAGTCGTGCCAGCTTTGGGAAGACTTTCATGTGCGCATGTTATCAGCTCTGCACATCTTGATATGGATCATTGGTCTTAGAGAAGTCCGCTTCATGTGTAACACTTCAGAGAATGATTAGTTGATGAAGCCCTGAGGATGTTGCTCCTGAGACCGTTGTTGGTGCTGAAACCATGAATGATTACGCTCCAGAGATCCTTGTCGATGCTGAGATCATGGATGGTGTTCCTCTAAAGATTATTGTTGATGCTGATACCATGGTTGAAGTTGCTTCAAAGACCGAAAAGGCTAGAACCATGATTATAGATATAAACTTTGCTCCTTCATCCAGTGAGCCTTTTACATTCATGAACTAGTTGATGAGTTGAGCGTCCGTAAGATGAAGGTGTACTGAGAGTTCAACCTGAATGGTCCTGAAAGCATAACTTTACCACGATCTGGCTTTGTTTGTGAATCAACATTGTTGCGGTAGATAGCATCAGCAGTTTTCATACTGGATGTGATTGGTGAAGCGAGAAAGTTCCTCAATCATGCAAGGGCTTGTGATGTAGAGAAAACCCGTTGATGAAGTTTCACGGAATCACCTCAGATTGCCCAGTATATATTGAAGGAGTTAGTGCCATCCATGTATGAATGATGTTGCATATGCTTCAGAAGTCTTATCATGGGATAATGAAGACTTATTGTTTAGTTACACTTTGATCGTGCTGGTGTTGAAGCAATGTGTCATCATCGAGATATTTGTGCTGAATATGTACTCTTTGATTGGGAGTACAATTTGATAGCTTTTTTAGATGCTTGAGTGTTGAAGCGTATATTCCTTAAGCATCGAATATCTTAGGGGTTTGATCGTCTCGGCCCTGGAGTATCTTCTGTTGATTCAGCATCCCTTTCGTTGATGTAGTGGGATTCGACACTTGTGAAGACATTAGAGCTTTCTGATTTTGTGGAACACATGGACTAGCAGGAGAAACGCCCAAAGTTTTATTTGCCATGTTTGGACGTCAGTAATGAATATTTCAGTGCTTGATTCGGAGAAACGTCAGATTCAACCACTTGGTAAAATACTAATGCGGTGAAGCTACCATTCATAACGTCTTGTAGAGTTGCTAGCATAATTAAGTCCCCATGCTAAGATAGCATGTGGGTAAATAAATGACATAAGACATGGAATGAGACTTGCCTGAGTGCGGAACCTCTTGATGAATTTCTATGCATATTTTGCAGGTTCTTGCTTCAACCTCGTCGAAATTCCTCAAAGTACTCTGATGATGGAATGTCCGTCAAATCTTCTGGATCAGAACTTTCTTCGTTGGAGAGATATGTAACCAAAGGCGCTTTGTAAGTACCCATCTTTTCAGCGTGGATCCACGCTCGTCTGAAGGACATGTCATATCCTGGATCTTCCTGATCATGTGAAACTTGGTTTCTGTCCAGGTTGAACTTATGTTCACTTTGAGAATGATGTAGCCATAAGTATTTCTGGGCGCTCCTTCAGGGTCTCTGATTGAGATGGAGCATGAGTATATTCTTGTCGAGTGATGCATGTGGATCCGATGGTTTTTGGTGGAATGTTGTTGATGGCGGTGTAAGCATCGATCAACGTTTTTTCCCAATTCGTTTCTTATGAGATTAACTGTGGTAAGCAGTCCCCAGTCGTACATCTCTTGGTCCGTGGCTGGAGGCTCAAGAAGTATTTTCGGAATGGACTTCTTGACACGATGTGGTTCAGTACTGTGAGCATGTCTCTCCTTTGTGACTTCGACAAATAACGCAATTCACGTTCGACCAAGGACTGAACTGCCGTTTTGATAGGTTGTTCAGAGAGTGTAAAGGTTCTGACTGGTAGAGGATTCTTGTGTACTCCTTCAGTCCCCAGTTGAAGATATTATGGATCAACCTTCTCTTTGAAAATGTGCTTTAAAACTCCGCAGTCGCTTGTGGAATAATTGACGAACCTGTGGAAGTCACCTCTTCAATGGAAAAAGGAAAGTCAGGTGATTCTTGATCAGGAACTCTTGTGCGTTGGTCAGAGGCTTGTGCATATTGATTATCCTTCCTTTGTGCTTTTGAAGGAGCTAATGTATGCTTACGCGGAGGTTTGGCTTTCCGTTTGCTCCCTTCTGCAACAGTGTTTGTGAAAGGCTGGAGGTTTTACTGATTCTTGATCAGATGTCTGCTACCTCGAGTGTCTCGCGGTTCTTCAGCCTTTGTAGCTTTTGTTCTTTCCAGTAAAGCGGGCGCAGTAGATTCCGATCTCTTGGCTGCTTCATGGAGTTCTGAGAAGGTCTTGAACCTGAGATTCTCCAATAAGGCTCTGTAGACTGGAATCATTCCGTCGATGCATAAGTCCAAAAGTTGTTGATCTGTGACATTCAGATTATGGCAATCCAACGCTTGAACTCTGAAATTTTTCACGTAATCGTTAGGATGTTTGTTGTTCTTTTGAAACATCCTTCCGAGATCAGAGAGGGTAACTTTCTCTGAAACGAATAAATACTTCCTATAGAAAGCATTAACCATTTCTCCCCAACTGTTGATAGTTCCTGGTGCGATGTTGTTGTACCAGGTGTATGCTCTGCCTTTCAAGGATTTTGAAAATTCTTTGAGGCGAACAACATGGTTATGCTCATGTTCACCCAAAGCTTCCAGGAACCGAGAAACATGTTCCCGAGCATTGTCGGTTCCGTCTTACAAAGTAAAGGTTGGAGAGATATAACCTTTTGGAAGATGAATCTTTTGCGTAGAAGCAGGGTATGGAGGCTGGTGACGATGGACATGTGGGGTATTGTCTTTTCCACGGTTCTCCAGAAGGCATTACAAATCTTCCCGAGTGATGAAGTTTGATGACTCCTTCGCTGATGGACTGTCTGCAGCTTTGCGGGCTTCATCATCATCCACTGTATGAATCGGGATTACCTCAGGATCAGCGTCTGAGGATTTTTCCTTCTCTTTTCCTTTTCCTTGGGTCTTCTCTGACATTGTATTAGTGGGAGCCTTCAGTTGATTAAATAGCTCCTTCTGTGTTGTAGCCATATCGGTTTGATTCTTTGCAAGAGTCTTTTGCACTTTGATGAGATCAGCAATGGTAGGTGGTGGATTTCCTCTGACTTCCTCAGGGTGTCGGCCGAACAAAATATGACCCTCCGTGTTGACGTGAGGAGGAGTAACATCACCACTGTCAGTGTTAGAGGCCGGAATCGTTTCCGGGATATCCTCGTTGTCGTCGTTGTTGTTGTTGTTGCTAGTGCTAGCGCCGTTTGCGTTGGAACCTGTGACTAACCCAGACCTAAGACCGACCATCTTGTGAAATTGTGAGATTGCAACCGAGAGAATGATCTCCCATTGTGGTCGCTAATCTGTGGATGGGGAAAAGCGATTTGCTGGTTTTTAAGGAATTGAGGAGATGACCGTACGGAGGAGACTCCTCGAACCGAGCGAAATGTTAAACCTCACACAGATGCACCGATGCAAAGGGGGTGCTTTATATTCGAGAGATCAATCTGTAGTACTCCGGCCTAAATCAAGACAATGACCGTTCCAGAGTAAATTCGGTCGAAAGAGAGGATGGGTTGATCTGTAGGAGGGAAGCTGGGAAATGTGTGGAATCAATGTTAATCAAAGATTGTGGGTGTGTGAATTCTGAATATGATAAGCTCTGAATGATTGAAATACTCAATTGAGAGTAGTTGCTCAATTGATGAGTTGATGATCTCGTGTTGTCGATGAGACGTGAGATTGGTGATATTGTTAATGCTGATGATTCAATCATGATTCCGAGACTTATTTATATCGCTGGAATTTTAGACACCATGATCCCATGAAGTGTGACAGTTGATGGAATCAAGGAGTGGGGAAGTGGAGATCGTGTTTGAAACCAGTTGCTCAACGTGTGGAGACTTGGTCGATTTTCCACCCACTACCTGATTTCATCGTGTGTTTGAACTGATTGCACGACTTTCTCACATTCCATCGTGTGTTTGAACACACGTGCCATAGACCTCCACTACCTTCAACTGATTGCACGACTTGCTCACATTCCATCGTGTGTTTGAACACACGTGCCGTAGACCTCCAGACCAAAACCCTAAGTGATATCCCCCCAAAGTGACACGATTGACGTCTCGTGGTATGTTACTCAATTGATGACTTCGTGGTTTGATGGGACGATGAGTCCATGTAGTTGCTGGGTTGAACATGATGTTCTGAAACTCATGAGTTGAACATGTCATGAGACAGAGGTATAGTTCTTTCGATGAAGCGAGCAAGTATTGCCCATTCGATGGATCGTTGAATATTGATTGTTGAACCAATATTCCTTGGTTTGAGTAAATATTTATCATCTGATCAAGTGTTGCTCATGTGATGAATTGTTGAATATTTGATCGTATGAGCAAGTGTTGCTCATCTGATGAATTATTGGCAGCGTGACCAAAATATTAATTAAAGTACTGGTTGTTGAACCGAGCATAATTAATAATATTAATGACCATGAGGTCGTCGTAAAATTATTAAGGTTGGAATCTGGAATGATGATCCTTGGATTCAGAAACCCTAACTTGATCAATTGACGATCAATTCATGGTTCGTCAGAATTTTAACCATGGGAAGAAGGAGGGAGCGACTACATGGGACCGTGGATCAACCATGTAGTGTCCATATGCTCACGTGAGAAAATACAAAGAACTCATGAAGAGTTGACGATTTGTTGGTGAAAGAATGATTAAATGTTGGTTTAATCATTTATTCGAAAATGCTCGTCTGAGCCTTAGGTGAGAAAACCTAATTAATTATGACGGAGTGAGGGACCGACCATGGGGTCATGAAAACGGCCCTGGGTAGTCACGTGACCGCCTGACGATCACTTCATGAAAATCCAAAGTGTTTGGAAGAGTTTTGGACCTAATACGAGCAATTGTGCAAATTAGGTCAAAACTGTGAAAATTGATGAGACCGGCTTCCGTGAGCCAAAGAGCCAATCTTGGTCAGTCAAGATAGTTTGCTCGTGTCCCAAGTCGTCCGCATCTCAGTCCTGAGAATTTTGATATTTTCTGGCGTGCAATTGAGAATCCATTCGAGAAAATATGTCAAAATTAGGGTTTCGACGAAACTGAGGAAAACACCATGAGATGATGAAAAATAATTATAAAATAAGGAATGAGGAGGCGTGGGACCGATGTGGTCAAGGCATGGTCGGCCGGTCGTGACCACGGTCCCGTGGTGCCTTTTCCTTAATTTTATAATATTTTGATGATTTTATGAAAAATTCATGAATTTTGAGAAATTTTATGAAAAATTCATGAATTTTGAGAAATTTTATGAAAAATTCATGAATTTTGAGAAATTTGATGAATTTAGGGAGTTTCCATGACTTGAAGGAGTTTTCATGAGTTCATAGAAGCAAAATATGAAAATAATAAAAACACGGGCGTGTGGGACCATGGAGGCATAGCCGGCCGGATGTGGCCCGGTCCCACGAGTTTTTCATGATTTTTTAATATTTTTTAGGTATTTTTGATGATTTGAGGGATTTTTTCCTAATTTGAGAGAAATACCATAAATCAAGGAATTTGATGAATTCAAGGATAAATAGGATAAATAATAATAAAATAATAAAGCAAAAGGGCGTGTGGGACCGTCTAGGGCATGGCCAGCCGGCTAGTGGCCCGGTCCAACAAGTTTTCATAATTTTATTTTATTTTATTATTATATGATGATTTGTGCAAAAAATACCATGAAATCAAGGAGTTTTTCATGAAATTAGAGAAATAATAATAATAATAAAAAAATAATAAGGAACCGTGAGGTGCCGGCTGGGACCAAGGCATGGTCGGTTGTCCAATGGTCACGCCCCACACTCCTTTCCTTAATTTTATATTATTTTTTTATGGATTTATGGAAGTACCATGAAATCGAGGAGTTTCCTCGAGACGAAGGAAATTTGATCAGATGAGAGAATTTTCGTCAAATCAAGGAAAATAATAAAAATGTATTAAAAATATAAAACTGGCGTGGAACTGACCACGTCACGGTCGGTAGGTCGTGTGTCCGTGTTCCCAGCACCTTGGTCAATATTTTTAATTATTTATTATTTTCTTCCCTATTTTGCATAGGTTCATCGTTTCGTTGGATTTTGAAATACTCGTTCGTACGGTGACTATTAGTGCATCGTCGTTGAATACACTTTCACCATTTGAATCAGGGCTTACTTAGAGGTAGCTCAGACGCCCGGTTGTTGATTATTTATTACTAATTGTGGAATTCAGTGAAGAATAATTCGCAAAACTGAGTAATAATATGTTTATTATTAATTCATAGGATCAGCTGAGGATTCGACTATGAATTCAGAATAATAAAGTGAGCATTACCATTCCATGGGATCGTAGATTCGACCATAAAGTCAGAGTAATTAAGATTTATCTATTACCATTTATGAGACCAGTTGTGGATTCGATCATGAAATCGAAGTAATGAGATAATATAGTTATTGCTATTCTATGAGATCAAGCCGGGGATTCGATCATAGAATCAGAACAATTGTTATTGCCATTCCATGGGACCAGTCGTGGATTCGACCATGGAATAGGAGCAGTTGTTATTTCTATTCCATGGGACCAGTCGTGGATTCGACCATGGAATATGAGCAATTGTTATTGCCATTCCATGGGACCAGTCGTGGATTCGACCATGGAATAGGAGCAATTGTTATTGCCATTCCATGGGACCAGTCGTGGATTCGACCATGGAATAGGAGCAATTGTTATTAGGAGTAATTAACTTTGTGGCTCTATACTAGCAGAGCAAGCTGTCTAGGAGCATTAATTATCCCGATATGAGCTTGTCGGTAAGTCATATTCTTTACATATTCAGGGTAAACTTGTTATTTGTTCCTGAAGACGTTATCGCTCTATACTAGCAGAGCAAGCTGTCTAGGAGCCCTCCATCTCGTGATACTATATAGAAATAATCACTGAAAGTATTCAATATTCATGAGATATGTCGTTGTCCAGTCGTAAGACCACATATCTACATGTACTCTGAGAGAAAGTACTCTCCGTTGAGAATTCGATGAGAGACCCATGTCTCGATACTCATGTCTGATTGCTGAACCAGAGGCTCATATAATCATGAGTTTACGATTTTAGCCCTTGTTGAAAATCCACCATCTACAACGGGTACGCATACCATTTTAAACTTCCAAACTCCATCAGAAATTCACGGAACTTGAACTTCCGCCAGTACGAATACGGGTACGCATACTTAGTTCCCGGACTTCGAACAACCAACCAGTACGCATACCATGGTTCCCGATTTTGGACTTTACACAAATGTGAATACACATTATGTTTATATCCAATCATGGTTACATGTTCTAAACTCTCATTTCAATCATTGAAACATTTTTTGGAAGACGACAGTAGCTGTCTCACACAAACTATTAGCTTCAAAGCAATTTTCAAGTGATCGAATGATCAATACGAAATATTCCGAGTCTACATCAAATGACTGTCTCACACAAATCATGTAAGATGTTACAAGGCGATTTTCATATGATCATCTTTTGACTTTAGTCAAGAATAAAAGATGACTTGGTTAAAGCGAAAGCTTGCCAAGAAATAGATAAACGAGATAAACTCGGCTCGAAATACCAAATGTGTATAATTGAAGTCTATATAGCAATACGACTTTTTGTATCAAATAGGAGATAGAGTAGATAGACTTTTGAGTGATAGATGAGTTCAAGTCTCCACATACCTTTTGTTGATGAAGTTCCACAAGTTCCCTTGAGTAGTTCTTCGTCTTCATTCGATGAACGCCGTGAAGTCTAAAGCTCAACTACACTTACTATCCTAATCCGAGACTTAGATATAAGTAGACTAGAAATCAAGACTTATATCTTTGGCAACTAAACTTGACAAACAAGCTTGAGATAAAAACGCTTGCGAGTTCGAACGAGCAGTGCTCTAACAAATATATAAAACCAATAAAGATTAATACTGCAAAATCATCTTCCAACTTAGAATTTAAATAAATAAATCTTAAACTTTGCAAGATGACAAACGTTGGCAATAGATATATGTAATCACAATATTTTATATTACGAACCCTAGTTATCCTTCTTAAGTTTCCTAGATAAAATAATAAAGATAAGAGTTAGAGAAATCAATCATCATATTCATCATCGGAATCCATCCAAGAGCATTGAACTTTTTCCATTTCTTCCTTGATTTCGGGGAACTTTGTAGCAATCACACATAACTGTTCTTGCACACATTTTACCTTGGAATTGATCTTAAAACACCCTTGTAAATTTGATGAAAAATACTCAAGGTGGTAGTGGTGGGCCCGGGAAAGCGTATAAAATTGAAGCGAAATGAAACGGGCCTACAGTAATACCGCAAGTGCACGGTCGTCGGTTGTAGCTCGTGCAAGTACGGGTCGATCCACAGAGACTGGGGGTGTTTGGAGTTTCTAGCTATTTTGGGCTCCTAAACTGTTGTTGGTTAACTATGAAGCCTTTTGGGCTTTGGGCTTAGGGTACCTTTGGATTATAGGCTTGTTTGACAATGAAGTGAACTGAGCTTGGGCTCAGTTGGTCTTGAAGTGCACTAGGCTTGGCTTTTGAAGTGCACTGGGCTTTGAGTGTCAATGGGCTTCTAGATTAACCCAAGACTGAACTGAACTGGGCCTTAGGCCTTAACAGATACAGTGGGCTTTTGTAATGACTGGACTTGTAGCCCAGAATTGAACTGGACCGGGAGCAGCAGCAGTGGTGGCTTCAGCAGCAGCAGAAGCAGTGCACAGCAGCAGCAGACAAGGCTGGGCTGGAGAAGAAGCAGCAGCAGCAGCAGGGGAGGAAGGTAAGCAGGGCAACTGAGCAGAACTGGCAGCAAGGCCAGGGAAATAAGAAGATGGTAGGGGAGGTGGAGCAAACTAAATGTAGCAGTGGCACTAGGCCAAGGTAAAACATGGATATTTACAATGGCAAAAGCAAACAGCAAACAACAATGATGATGGTGAAGGAGACAATGGCATAAAGAATGACAAAGAGATAAACCAAGGCCTAAGCCAAGAGCAATGGCAGGGGAGCAAAATTACAGATACAAAACAGAGAAACAACACAACTAGGTTATGAATCCACCTTGTGACCTAGCCAGATAGTGTAATTCTATGTTAAATCCCTGTCCCTAATGGAGCTAGGTGAAGGTTCAAGCCTGCCTATGTTCCAGGGCATACATAAATGGAATGGAAGGAGAAGAAGCTTGCTCAACTGTTTATTCCTAGCATTGACTGTCTTTTGAAAGCACAATCAATCACAAGCACAGTTGAGCACTAAATTCCTCCATTACTCAATCAACTCAATTTACATGAATTATAACCTAGCATTCCACTACTAACAGTGACTTAAGGCATCATCTCAGCCTAGCTATACACATACACATGTAAGCTCACATAACAGCAACAAAAACAAAACAATTACTAAACAGAGCATTGAACTGAACATAAACAAACACAGAAGACATAAAACAAAAACATGAACTGAATTGAAACTAAATAAGAGCAACTGAACTGAAACTAAACAAGAGTAATGGAATAAACATAAAGATAGTTGCAAAATAAACACTAACCCTTGAGACACTGGCTATTCCAGTGCTCTTGGGTGACACACTGGCTAATCCAGGCATAAGCCTTTACATCACACCACAGTCCCCTTTTTATACCCAGACACCCAAATTAGGGTTTACAGAAAAATTCCCCCAAATCCCCAAATTGAACAGTGACAAAATTAGGGTTTCTCACCTAATTCGACTAATTTAATCATACCCATGTTGCCACTGTTCTTCCTCATGCTCTCCCTAGCAGAAATTAGGGTTTTCTCAAACAAACCCTAAATGGACAGAAAAATTAGGGTTAGGGATTTTTCTTACCAAACCTGCGATTTGACGCTTCCCTATTCAACCCATTCCTATCCTCGTTCACCAGCTCCATTCCCATGCCTTCAATTGCTTTTCTAGCTTCACTAATTCGTCAACCACTCACCTAGGGTTTCGGCAGGGGAGAAATTGACGAATTAGGGGGCTATAAAGATGGGTAATAACTGTAGGAAGGTAGGGGTGATGATGGTGGAGGTGTGGTGGTGGTAGAGGAGTTGGTGGCGGTGGCAGTGGAGTGGGTAGTGGTGATGATGGAGAAGGTGGTTCTGTTGCAGAGAGGGGGGGAAGAGAAGAAGTCGATGGAGAAGGAGGGGGCGTTTGGTTAGGTTATAGGTATAGGGTACTAGTGTGTTGAGAAGTTTCATCAAGTCTCGATGATTCGCAAAGATGAGCCGTGGGATGCGGAAATGATAGATTGATCTAACGGCTACAAGTGAATAGACTGGTATCGACCGTCGGATTTCTGATACAACGAAACTGACGGCTCAAGATGGAGTTAGGTGCTGTAGTGTTAGACAGGAGCTTCAGACTTTGATGTACTGGCGATACTGCGACCGTAGGATGCTGAGATGATCCAATCTGACGGCTAGAAAGGGAAACGGGTATGGATATATGAAATGGATTTGGGTGAGGGTTTTTGGCCTTGGGTATGCCAAGCCCATATCTTTTTAAGAACAATTCTTCCTCTTCGAGCCCACTTCTAGCCTTTTGGTCTTGTGCACAACATTCTTCGCGGCTTCCTTGTGTAATTCCTCCCGGCTTTTCACTACTTTTCTGCTCTTTTCGTTCCGCAATTCATCCAAACTTTATTTACAACCTAAAAATGCAAAATTAATTAATAAAAATATTTATTCTTGAAAACAATGAAAATACAGAATATGGGATAAAATGTAGAATTAATGCACAAAAGATGAGTTAAATGCCAACAAAAATATATAGAAATATGCACTTTTTAGCACTCATCAGGTAGGATCACAAGAACCGTCAGGAGAATCACATCTTTGTCTTTTGTAGAGATTCATCTTCATACGTTTGAAGGTACAAGGACGAACAATTTTTGGAGTTCCAATAGAGTTGCCAATGGGAGCAATGGAATGTTCACTACATTTTTTCCCAATCAAGCATGGGAAGCCTAACTTCTTATTGGATGACATCATTGAGACCATTTGAAGGATGATAAATCCACAAATATCAAGACTTTGAGCACCCAATTCAAGGAAATAGACCAACTCCGCATATTCACGACTCCACCGAGAGTTCTTAATTGTGGAGGGAAGATTAGAAATGCCAAGTTTTCCGAAAACCATCAAAGCAAGACTAAGAACTTGGGTAGGAAATTTCCCTTCTATCCAATCAGCATACTTGCCACAAAGACCATTAGAAATGGTTTCACACAATGGTCTTTCTCCTCTTGGTCTAGGAAGGCGAAGATTACCCAATGGAATTTTGGTAATCTTTGAAATCAACTCTCTATCAACAAGAATCATTTTCCTATTTATCATAGTCTTGAATTCCAAGAAATCAAGATTAACATCATGAATATTAGCATAAAAGATTTTTGTGACAGTGTCAAAACCTTCACCAAGACCATTAAAGATGTTACCAAGATTATACTTCTCAAAACACACCAAATCTTCTTTATGACCACTTTCATCTACCAATTTATTCTCTAGTATGAATCCACTAGAAGAAATCTTTTCAAAAATCATACCAATAGAATTATTGATGAATCTAATTCTAATAGAGTCTTAGTCACTTGGTATGTTCATATTCAAAGGAGAAGATGAAACAAGATTT
Source organism: Papaver somniferum (assembly GCF_003573695.1). Lineage (NCBI taxonomy): Eukaryota > Viridiplantae > Streptophyta > Magnoliopsida > Ranunculales > Papaveraceae > Papaver > Papaver somniferum. The sequence goes on from NC_039362.1 coordinate 123,505,504, forward strand.
TTTGACATCTTCCTTGAATTCTTATCATCATTATTGATTTTCCCCATGAAACCTAAAAATTGAGAAAAATAAGAGAAGGAAAATCTTACTTGATATGCTCCTTGAAGATGATGACAAGCCTTTGCCTCTTTTAGACCTCCAATAGTGGTTTTGATGGAGTTGATACGTGAACCCTAAAAGCACCCTTGTTCACGTATGCGGACAAAGAGATGAAGAAGAAGGGTACGCGTACTATAACCCTTAAAAACCCAGTAGTGGGCTTGGACCGGTTGATTAACCGTGACCCATAAAAGGAAACAGGATTCCAACTCTAAATCCTAAAACATGAGGTCCGCGCACTGAGAAAATTTTAGATAGTAGAAAACTACATGACATTATTTAACCTCATGTGAACAGAAAAAAAAAATTCAAAGTGAGCTTTTCTTGTAAATAAGTATTTTACATTTCAAAAGAAAAACTAACCCATAATACACATAAAAATCACAAAGTTAATCAAACCATTACTTGCCCCATCTCAAGTTATATACAGATGGGGTGGAGCTAGTCTTGTTACCAAGAGGCTAGATGGACAGAAGATCCCTAATGCACAAATCTCCGGTTGATATTTGTGAAATGTATCATAAGTATAATCATAATAATAATGATACTCAGGGTTAATTGAACCTTTTGAATCTTTTTTCTTATGATTAAGGAAAGGAGTTTTCCGACATCTGGAACTTGCAACAAAAACAATAGAAACCTTTTTATCGATTTTACCAGAATTGTTAACAAGACCTGTAATAGTCCAATATGTCGGCAGTGGATGACCGAATGGAATATAAGTAATGATTTGTCATTTCCTAACACCGAGGCCTTTTCAGCATAATTGGCTTCAGAGTTGGCAGAAAACTTTAAAGTTAAGTGTGCTCGGGCGGGAGCAATCCTGGGATGATGTTCTAAAACTGAACATGTTCAATCCAATTCATTACGGATTTCAAGTTTTCCATCCGCATCCAATCCACTATCCAATGGATCCATGTATGCACGAATTAAATGTGAATAATCTTATGGATTTATTTTATAATTAAAGTTTATAATAAAGAAATAAAAGCAACGAATTCATGGGTGGTTTTAGAAACAAGACTACATTACTTAAGGGTTTAAAATTGGTGAAAATACGGGGTACCAAAATACGCCATCAACATTTTCTTAGGCAACCTGTATGGACTAAACTCAATTACAAGCAGAGCATATTATTCACAGAAATAATAAACTATATTTCTCTCCAATTAGAACCTATATTGTTATTAGTGGGAATTTTTTATTAGGGATTGAGGGTTTCAAATGGTTCCCAGCTTGTAATACTAGGATAATATTGGGCCTGAGCCACATGGGGCCTGATGAGATTAATTAGGTCTTCTTAAGGTTTTAGCAAGAGGACCCTATATAAAGTTACTGGATCTCACTCTCTCATTCTCACAAAACCTTGCCGTCTTCTCCGCCTCTATCTTTGTCTGCGGATCTCTTCCACCACTCTTTGATTGAAATTTTCGCTTCTGCAAAATGATAATGTGCCAAATGGGCTGAAGAATGCTGGAGCAACATATCAGAGAAAGGTGGAGAAGTTAATTTGCCAAATGGGTGCATACTACATTGGAAGTATACGATGTCGACTATGTTGGAAACAATGCTCAAACAGTTGACTCGCGGACTAGGTCGCCATCTTTAAGGTGTTTCGCGACTCTGCCGCTTGATTGTGCTAGCAGTCAATTATTTTCAGAAATCATATGGGATAAAACAACTGATAACTCTCTTGTTCGGTTTCTCTGCACCTTGAGAAACCAAACCAAATATCACTCTTTCTAACACTTACTCAGAACTCAATAAATGAAAAAAAAACTATGTGTTTCATCTTCTCCAGAAACTGGTCTTTTATATTAAAGGAAATCAACGTGGTTTAGTGAGAATAAATTTTACAATAAGTGGCCACTGAAAAATCCTCCTTAACAGTCATAAAAAGACAACAATATAATTACCAAAATTAATTGAATTAATTAGAGAATACTAAGTTGAAAACCGTTTTGAAAACCAAGAGTCAAATCTGGAAGAAAAAAAAAAGAAGTTTATGTAACAACAGACCTCCAAGGCCCCAAGGTCCCGCTATCAGACTAATGTAATATAAATATGACAGTAATAGTATATACCCTACTAAAATCTTTCATACCCTAGTTAAATTGTATGGGGTGGGACTTCAACCCATGCCCATAGTGTGGGAGCTCAAAATAATACCACCACACTATCTCTCTAACTTTGGTATAACATTACAAAACTATGTTTTTAAATACATACCCCAACAATCCCCCGCTTATATTTCAAAAACATTGAGCAGATGCTATATAGTTGTGCATAAGAAAAAGTGCCTTTCGACTTGAACCTCTAAATAGTGTTAAACTTTCTAAGTACCAGGTGACTAGAGTGCGACTCGCGTCTTGAAATCTAACTAATACTAGATTATTCAACACACACAACTATACCTAGAGTAATGTCCTTAAGTTTGCACATTAATGCCATGTGTTTATCCCTTTTTTTAACAGATGATCTAGTGAAATTCCCAATTTCTCATAGAAGGAGGACACAACTTCACATTCATATAGGTGAGTCTATCAAGAATACCCTCGTGTATCCCACTATAACTTAAGAACCATAGATATCATTAAGAGTTAAACACTCAATATGTTTCCCACTCCAGGATATCATTCTATGGGAATGCATGACTCTATCATATTATTTGTAACTTCGTCTAGTCACTTTGAACCTATTTCTAGGTTGGGTATCTCTTACAAATGGCTCAACTTCTAACGGGCATAAGTCCCATGCTTTTAGAGGTATTCCATACCTTTTCTCTTTCTAGTCCTTTTGTCAAAGGATCAGCTAAGTTTCCTTCAGATCTTACATGTTCAACTCTAACAACACCAGTTGTGAGAAACTTCTAACTGTGTCGTTCTTTCGACGTATCTGTCAATTATTACTGTTATTATAACAGTTCTCTACTACTCCGATAGCTGCGGTACTATCGCAGTGAATCAAAGTGGCTGGTATCGATTTTTCCCATACAAGAATGTCTGAAAACAAACTTTTCATCCAACATGCCTCTTTACTAGCTGCTGCTAGTGACATCAATTCATCCTCCATTGTAGATTGGGATATAATTGTATGTTTCTTTGATCTCCAAGATACAACGCCCCCATCAATAGTAAAAACATATCCACTGGTGGCCTTGGAATCATCCGAAAGAGTGTTCCAATTAGCATCGCAAAATCCTTCAAGGACTGCGCGATACCTCTGATAGTGTAATCCTAAGTTTGTGGTTCTTTTCAGATACCGTATAACCCTCTCAATAGCAGCCTAGTATTCCAAACTAGTATTACTGGTAAACCTGCTCAAAACTCCCACTGCATATGCAATGTCTGGTCTAGTACAATTAGTTGCATAACGCAGACTGGCAATTACACTAGCATATTCAGATTGTCTACTACTTTCTCCAGTATTCTTAAAGAATTTCACATTAAGATCAAAAGGAGTACAAACAGGTTTGCAATCAAAATAATCATATTTTCTCAGAATTTTTTCAATGTAGTGAGATTGATCTAAAGAAATACCACTACTACTTCTAGTTATTTTGATTCTAATATTACACTAGCTTCACCCAAATCTTTCATGTCAAAATTCGAACTAAGCATGCTTTTAGTTTCATTGACAACAACTAAGATGGAACCAAATATCAGAAAATCACTACATACAAGCAAACAATCACGCACACATCATTCTCAGATTTATAGTAGATGTATTTATCACTCTCGTTCATTAACTTATCAAATTTCTCATGCCATTGTTTAGGAGCTTGTTTCAAACGATAAAGAGAATTTTTTAGCTTGCACACTTTCTTTTCTTGTTCATGAATTACAAAACCTTCAGGTTGTTCCATGTAAATTTCCTCTTTTAGTTCACCATTTAAAAAAGCAGTATTAACATCCATTTGGTGAATAACAAGCAGCAGAAATAGCAATAAAAACACGTATAAAAGTTAATCTAGTAACAGGAGAATAAGTATCAAAAAAGTTTATTATTTGTCGTTGCCTAAATCAATTACCAACCGGTCTATGCTTGTACTAGTTATCTATTGTTCCATCAAGTTTGAGTTTTCTTTTCAAAACCCATTTACAAATTATAGGCTTACTACCAGGAGGTAAATCTACTATACGCCAAGTTCCATTAGACATATGAGAAACCCATTCATTATCTACATCTTCTTGCCAGAAACTAGACTATGCCTCTTGTAAATTAGAAGGTTCTTCCTCTATGGCATAAAATTCAAAATTGAGATCTTTTGTCTCAGTCCTAGCGTGTCTAGGTTCAACTTTGGTGACTCTAGATTCTTGACTTCTAGGTTCTTCTAATCTTGGTTCAGAATGAGCACTAGGTATAGAACCCCCACTATTACCCCCACTATTTATTTATTTAAAAGGAAATCTCTCTTCAAAGAAATCAACATCAATAGATTCAATGATAACTTTATTGTTAATATCAAAAAACCTATAAGCTTTATTGTTTTGAGCATAACCAATAAAAACACATTCATAAGGTCTACTTTCTGACTTATGTCTTTTAGGATAAGGTCTCCTAAAAAAAGCTAAACAACCCCAAACTATATAATAAGAGACATTAGATTTTCTATTTCTCCAAAGTTCATAAGGAGATATCATAGTTTTGTTATCTAAACAACCCACTGGTTTTGTGTATCTATCTCTATCTTTTTATTTCTCAAGTCTTTTATCTTTATTTTCTTATTTCGGATATTTGCATATCAAAACTCCAACTTTTAGAGATTTTTGAACAATTTAGAATAAACACTAGCCTTTCTAAGTAGATGGAATTTTTTCTTGACGATGAGGTATATATTGGCTGAGTTGAGATTAGATGCCAACTAAATAGCTTGTTTAGTGTTTATCCTCTATTGTTCAGAAATAGCTATGAGTGGAGTATCAGTTTTTATTATGCATTTTTTTTCTTATTGTGTATATATATCATGTTATGAATTTCCCATCTTGAACTTTACTTTGAATGACTAAATTTTACATTGAGGACAATGTAAAGTTTAAGTGTGGGGGAGTGTTCTCATATAGAGTTTTTAGTCTTGTTAGTTTTCCCTTGTCTTTTTTTTTTAAAAAAAAAAAGTAGAAAAACTAAAAAAAGAAAGGAAAAAAAAAGATGATAAACTCTTAAGTCTAGAAACTTGTGCCTTACACTAATGGAAATATCGTGGTTGTAGGAGTTAAGGAACTCATTAGTAGAGTCTATTTATATGAAAACAAACAAAATATAAGAATAAATAACATGTTAGTTGTCACCATATCTCAGAGTCTTCACCATATCACGTTCTATTTTTATTTTTCCATATTTATGTATTGTTTCTCTAAGTGATTTGGTGGGGCACCAACATCGAATTGTTATCACTGCTAGGATAAAATAGAGCGATTGAGTTACTACAAAAATAAAAGACCAGACCAATTTGACCAAACGGTGTACATCTAAAAAAAAAAAGATTGACACTTGGATAGCAATATGTGTGTGTTCTCCCTGTCTCCGTCGCCTAAGCAAGCGTGGAATGCAGGATCCAAGGGAATTACCATGTAATCTGCTGACAAGAATCATGTGCTTGGATCCAAAAGATCCAATCATGTTGTCGATTTGAAAAAAAAAATATTATTATTGTGTTGAATAAAATCTATCACTGGTTCCCTTGTATATGTCAGTGAATTGATCTACAATTAAGTTTGTCGACCGCTGGTTCCCTTGTATATGCCAGTCGTGTTGATATTAGTATTCAGACCAGTAGCTCAATCCAATAGGATTTTTAGGTTTGTTTTGGAAGTGACCTTCAGACAGATATGGGAAACACCGTTCACCTTAGTCAACAGTCCGCCACCATCTACTCTCTATATCCATCCTCTTAATATTTTCATGTGATTGTGGTTGATTAGATTCCGAGTATTGTGGTTGTGTTCAACTTTCTGATAAAGCTACATTACTAATTTATGAATTGGATTTTAAAGTAGGTACTTCCTCTTGTAATCATTGATAGTACGCCAATTACAAAATGTTCAGTGTCATTTTTAGACTTTTCACAGGTAGCTGGATGTTGGAAGTAAAGGTTTTGTAGGTACACCTCTTGTAAACCTTCACGAGACTAAAACTCGTCCACTAGGGACACCTAGGGGTTTAAAGGCTTGTTATTTATGCTAAGAGTAACCGTAGCCTCGGCGAGACGAAGTTGTATGTATGTTTTAGAATTGTTTTGTTTGATTTGCTCGAGGACTAGCAAAGTCTAAGTGTGGGGGAATTTGATAGGTGTCTAAAACACCTAATTCTATATCTAGTATTTATGCTTTCTTTGCTATGTTTTCTTGTGAATTGTGTATTTTACGTTTGTTTTGAGTTTATTAGGTGCAATGGAATCATTGAGAGCAAAACAAGGAGAAAACGTCCGTTTGGAGCGTAAAAGGCAAAAAGGTCAATTCACATGCGAGCTATACTTGGAATCGGCTAGAATGTGCAAGAAGGAGGTGAAGATGAACTGTCAGTTCTCCATAACTGATAGTTGAGCTGAACAAGGAATTAGGCTGTCGGTTATTCGAACCGACAAGCCATTCAAGAATTGGGTGGCCCGTATCCAATCTTGGGGTGCTAATAGCAATCCTACTTCACGGAGAACTGACAGTTGAGCTGAACAAGGAATTAGGCTGTCGGTTATTCGGAACCGACAAGCCATTCAAGAACTGTGTGGCCCGTATCCAATCTTGGGGTGCTAATAGCAATCCTACTTCACAGGGTTATCTAGATCGAAATTGAGAAATTAGGATCATTTTTCCCTTTCTCTATTGTTATCTGCTGCTGTAAGTAAAATCTTGGGTTCAATTGAATCTGAGAGATGGATCGAGATGGAAATGATGTTGCTGCTGGTGATTTGAGAATAAAGAAGGAGTCGTTCGGGTTTGAGTTAACCCCAGAAATCTGTCGACTGCAAGAAAATGAAGGATGAAATGAGGCCTAATTAGGGTTCTGTTGATTTGAACTCTTAATTGAAGAACTCGGTGGAAGAAGATTAGGTTCGATTTGGTATGAAGTTAGGGGTTGATGTTGACTACATAGAAGATGAATTATGGGTTGATGTTCAGTCGAATTTGGGTTTGGTGGTACTGTTGTTGGTGATGAAGCAAAAGATAGGGTTGAGTTGGTGTTTGAACTGGTGGGTCTTTGAGAAATTGCAGACAAGGATTCAGGTACAGACTTCAAGTGATGGTGAGAGAACAAGAAAGAGCTGGGTCTGTTGGTGTTCCTGGTGGTGTTAACTGCCACCAGTTGAGGGGATTGAAGATGAGAAGAAACTGGTGGTGCTATTGCTTTGAACCTGATGGTGTTTGAGTTCTTGAGGATGTTGCTTTTGTGGGCTTAAGGAAGTGGATTTGGTGTTGTGTATGTGAAGTTCCAGGGGCTGGCAAGGATTGCAGAGTATAGCTTTGAGCAGGTGGTTTTGGTGATTGTCATGGACTGGCCTTGTAACTGAGTCGAGCTTTTGAGGGTCGGCTGAGCTTGAAGAACCACAAGAGAGAGTTGCAGTTGTGAGTTGTGCTGCTGCCAAAGAAGAAGTGGGTCTGGAATGCAGGTAACTGAATGATGCAGGCAGCTGAGATTACAGGGTTGGAGTTGTGTGTTTGTCCTCGGTTGCAGTTTACGGAGAATATGGAGATGAAGGTTATGAACTACATGATATGTTGCCGTCGTTGGAGTTGAGATGGTTGAGCAGATATGTGTCTGGTGGTGCTAGTGAAGTTGCAGCTGCATGAGTCGATTGAGCTTGGTTGCAGTTGAACCAAGAAACTGGAACTAGGAATTGCTGCTCCAAGGAACTGATGTTGTTGTTCGTGCTGCATAATGGAAGTGGAAGTGGTGGCTGTGAGACGATGTACGAGGTTTGAATTGCAGAATGTAGAGATGACGGAGTTGTCTGTGGTTGATATTGATGGCAGAGAAACAGTGGTGCATATTTGAAATACAGTAAAGAATGGCATGAAAACCTAGATGTATGTTTAGGACAGGATGGGAATTCGATGACAATTCTTTTGTGTGCCAATTCGATATGAATCAATTATTCGATGATGTTCCATGAATAATTCAAGAGCTATTAACGGTCACTTTGCCCTCAAGGTGGACATGGTTAAAGCGTATGAAAGGGTCAATTGGAGGTTTCTTGGGGACATATAGGGTGTTATGGGAATATCTGGTACTTCTCGTACTTTGATTATGGCTTGTGTTATGACTTCATCTTTCTCCATTAACATTAATGGATCTCCTCAAGGTTTTTTCAATAATTCGTCAGGGCTGTCCACTCTCCCCGACACTTTTCATTATTTGTTCCCAGGGTCTTTCTTTGCTAATGCATCAATATTATGAAATTCAGGGTCTATATCAAGGCTATAAAATCAACAGACACCCTCATACAATTACACACTTGATGTTTGCTGATGATCTATTCTTCTTTGGAGTCAACTCAAGAGTTAAAATGCAACGGTAAAACCATGTAGAAAATGGATTTGAAAGGTTAAGTCACCCCACCTGAACCAATATGCTCTGCGCTTGATCAAAGTTTGAGAGCTCGAATTTTTCAAGGTCAGTACCCCCATGCGCTAGGACAAACACAACATAGCACTGCACAATTTATTTATTTTAATTAGATTAGCAAAGAAAATTGTACGGGAAAAAAAACCCTCAATATGTGTCGATCGGGGATGCATAATTAAATAGATATAAGATTAGTTTGGTGAGGGTAGATTTTCTCGGAGTGGAGCACTTGAAGGAAAATCAACTCATGCTGGATATGAAACCATTGGCTATTCACATATTTGATAGAAATATTGTCAATAGTTTAGTTCCAAACAAGAGTCAGGGTAGGCTACTAGTAAGGAAACACTTGACCTATGGACTCCGGTTCAATACAGGGTAGGCTAGTTAGTAGTAAGGAAACTGTAGCGACAAGAATATTTTTTCTTGGGATTTGAGCCCTAGCCCAACTCATGTGAATGTTTGTTTAGCAAAGTAGTCACCTCTTAGCAGCAACTAGTGAGCATGATTAGTAGATATCTTGGAGAACTCTAGAAAATTTTAGCATGTGTGCCACGTGAAGAGCATGAGCAGCCTGGGGTGTATTCATCTTTTAAGGCTTTTAACTCGATTTACAATCTCTTCGTAAATTCCACCTTCCTTTTTCTTCCACAATTTATGCTACTGATTCTAGAACACCTCTAACAAGAGGAAGAACATTGTTCTCAACCAAACTTAATCTCTTCTACTGGCTAAGAAGAAGTTCATTCCCCTTGAAGATTTCGGCAGTTGAGGTAGGGGTTTCTTCCCTTTTGATTTTGAACTATGGGTTTCAATGTTGTTAATCGATTTTACTTATGCATGTTTGATTTTAACCCCTCTCCATATTTCATGATTACTTTAAATCAAAGGATGGGTGATTGCAAATTATATCTGAATCTGTGTTTAAATTGAAATTACATGAAAAATCCCTAAAAATTTCTACTCCATTTGTCTAGTTGCCAAGAGTGAAGTTTGGATTTTTATCCCGTCCCTATCGTAATCTTTTATATAACCTGGTTTGGAAGTCTGATCATTTCAGTATGGTTTGGTTCTTTAACTTCATAAATACATCTCATTTTTGGTTTATGAGTACTTCTTTGAATGTCCCGAACATGCGCAACATTTTCGAATTTTATTATCGTTCATACGCAAATCAAAATGATTGTTTGGGATGTTTTGTTAACTAAAATTTTTACAAATTTTGTCTGTGAATCTCCTTCAATTTACCTATGTTTTGAATGATTTCCCGCAACATGAATCTTATTGGAAATCCTATCGTTTTTGTGTCTTATGCTTAGATTTTGAGCTGTACAGATTTTTAAATGCACAAAATGATTTTGAAGGTTTGAAATGTTCGCAGCTATCCAAATTTGTTTTCCCACCCAAAATCAATCAAGCCTTGAGTTGAGTTTTCCTAAACTTGCATACTTTCTGTTTGTTTAAGGGACCCAATGAGTAACATACTTTCTGTTGGTAACCTGAAACTTTTTGAACTGATCATGCTCTATATTTTTGAATCTTGATGCTTATGCTTCATTAACGGGTATTTAAAACTACATGCCATGATTCAAAGATTTGAACAAATTCTCATGGATTTTGTATTCTATTGAAATTCACACTTTCCAGCTCAATGTTTTTCCTTAAAGCACCAGCTTAAGTTTTCCTCTTAAAATCCCTGGTTGCCAGTATTGAGTTAACAAACGTTGTCCATAAACCTCTTTCCAGTTACCCCTGCTTTGATGATTTTTGCAAAACAATATTAGTCTGAAATCCTATGTTTTTATGTTCACTTATGGCCTATCAAACTGTGGGAGGAAATTGGTTTCTAAAGATTGGAAATACTACACAACTACCAAGTTTTGATTTTTGAAAATTAAGCCTTGTACTGACTTCATGAATCAGCCTATGACTTGTTTCAAAAAATGATTGGGTGAACTAATATATTTTCTATTACTCCACTAAAGAGTTTCCTCCATGCATTCCTTCTTGTTTTGTTGACCACTTAGCATTCCAAGTATGCTAACCCAATATTTTTGTCTTACTGCACTAGCCAAAAGTGTTTCAAACTTGCAAACCATTGTTGCGGAATTTTACTTAAAATGTTCTGCCAAATGATTTTATACGTTTTTTTGATAGACTTGGGTTATTCGTACTCATTTAGTTCTTTGATTTTAGTTTGGTCATATCATTTGAACCTATTTGAATCTACACCCAATAAAATGTTTGTTTTTCATTCCTATGAAAACCCTGTCGGCAATTAGGACTGGAATGCGAGATTTCCCCCTGCTTACATCAGATTCATATCCATTTTTGTGCTCCCTGGATATGTGGTTGTTGTAGCTTAATTAGCTTCCTATGATATTTGTATTTATCGACTATCTGGTGAGATTGAGACCGTACAGGTATAGTTGTGTCGGTTAAGCTTTTGGTTTTTAAGAGCTATCTTTCTGTCTGTGTATGTATGCATGGATTTACATTTAATCGTTTGAGAAAGATGGGAAGCTAGGACTCTACTCTAGGACTGTCAGGCCCACTGGGGCACCCCACCACCTCGGTGGCTACCCGGAAGACCGTTCTGAAAATGGTGGCTGGTAACCAGAACTACCCTGACGATGGCACTGGCCTTGTAAATAGTAGAGTAACATTTCTAAATTTACAGCTCTTTATTCTGTTATGAATATTTATTGTGCAAGGCTTTACATTTCCGTATATTATTTCAGATGTTGCTCGTGTCTAGTCAAATATGTTTCCCGTAGGCATTATGTTTTCGTCGTTACAACTCCTACTGGGCATCTGCTCACCCCTTTTGTTTTGTTTTCCCCCCTCAGAGTACGAGGAGAAGATGCAGCAGTAAGCCGGGCAGAGCTTACGGAAGCATTAGCGTTATGAAAGTTGGTATTATTTTGTTAAGTTTATGATATCGTATATCACAGGGGTATGGGTTGTAACTGAAAAATAAGGTCTGATTTTGGCGTGTACATATACTGCATACAAAACCTTCTTTTCTCGTTGGTATGTGGGCATGTCTTCATTTACATACTAGTATCTTCTTAGAACTCATTTTACTTGAACTTAATGTACTTGAAGGTTTCAGTATTATGTAAGTTTTCCGTAAGTGCTTGTCTCATGCTTGGATTCTTTGGACTTAATTGGATTAGCCTTCTTAATACAAACAAATCCACATTTTAAAGTGTCCTTCAATTTAAGTTAGGAATCATGATTTTGATTTATTAGTTGGTGAACAGTTGACGTACTCTTGTTATTTTTAGTCTAAAATTCATATTGTGTTTGATTCTTCCTTGAATTTATCCTAATTTCTATATTGCAGTGTGTTTTACTGTATGAAAACAGGCTCCTCCACTATTTTCTTTTCATACAAATCTTTCCTGTTTATATATCGTTTTACACGTCTAGTGACGTGCTAGGGGTTTGGCCTTGCTAATGGGTTGAAAACCATCCCATTAGGAGGGAAAATTCACCAGTCCGTTACAGAAACACTTGACCTATGGACTCCGGTTCAATACAAAAATTATGATACTATTGTACTGTTCTAATGGTTTGAGAACGATTGCGAGGAAAATTTGGATGGATGGAAGATTGTCCTGTACAAAGAATTAGTCTATTTGGGATGAAACTAACATGTTCTCCTGGAAAACCTTTTGGATGATCGTTTTCCGATTTATGCTGCTGGATAACCTTTTGGATGATCGTTTTCCGATTTATGCTGCTGGATGACCGCAGCGATTCCTGTTGAAAACTCCACACTGTCGGATGACCGTAGTGGCTAAGTGGGGGCAGTATCGGTGGAAGGAAGGGTCATTACAAATGGTATCAGAGCCGACTATGGGTCACCTGTAGAGGGTGGGAAGGTACGTTGGACGGGGTTGGTCCAGGTGCTTCACATGAGGGGCAGGAAACGTCGGAGATCTGGGGTTGGATATATTCAGGATCCGAGGATGGCTCCAATTTATACCCCGATATTTCGACAGTGGATGGCCGAATGGAATATAAGTAATGATTTGTCATTTCCTAACACCGAGGTCTTTTCAGCATAATTGGCTTCAGAGTTCGCAGAATACTTTGAAGTTAAGTGTGATCGGGTGGGAGCAATCCTGGGATGGGTGACCTCCTGGGAAATTGTTGTTGGATGACCGCAGCAATGCCCGTTGAAAACCCCACACTGTCGGATGACCGCAGTGGCTAAGTGAGGACAGTATCGGTGGAAGGACGGGTCATTACAAGACCCGGTTGCACGTCATGTATATATGAATTGATAGAATCGGAATTTTCACCAATAGAAACCTTTTCCTTAGTCGAAATTAATCGTTCCAGCGTTTTAATATACTTTCTAGAGAATCAACTAGACAGTCAGACTCAATCCAGAGGAAAGTATATCAAAGAGTATAATATCTCTAACTCTTAATTCAATATGCAATCGTCAAATGGAAATCTGCGAGCCCGATTGAATATAAAAGGAGTAACTTGAACGGTACCAAAGACCAATATTCAAGTGTCAATCAACTTAAATCAACAACCAAAGGTTGGATTATCTAATTGATTGATCTTAACGCACAACCTGTGATATTTCAATTATATAACCAAATATAATGCGGAAAAGAAATAACACAGACACCAGAATTTTGTTAACGAGGAAAACCGCAAATGCAGAAAACCCCCAGGACCTAGCCCAGTTTGAACACCATACTGTATTAAGACGCTACAGACACTAGCCTACTACCAATGAACTTCGGACTGGACTGCAGTTGAACCTAATCAATCTCACACTGATCCAAGGTACATTTGTGTTCCTTACGTCTCTGATCCCAGCGGGATACTACGCACTTGATTCCCTTAGCTGATCTCACCCACAAGCAAGAGTTGCTACAATCCAAAATCGAAGACTTGATAAATAAATTTGTCTCACACAGAAAAGTCTATATATTGAATAAATTTGTCTCCTACAAAATAACCAAGAGTTTTTGTTCCGTCTTTTGATAAATCAAGGTGAACAGGAACCAATTGATAACCCAGACTTATATTCCCGAAGAACAACCTAGTATTATCAATCACCTCACAATAATCTAAATCGTATAATGGAGAAACTAGATATTGTGGAATCACAAACGATGAGACGAAGGTGTTTGTGATTATTTTTTATCTTGCCTATCGGAGATTAAATCTCGAGAAAATCTTAGAGAAGATATTACTCAAACGATATAATCAGGCAAGATCAGAACACACAACTACAAAGAAAATAGTTGGGTCTGGCTTCACAATTCCAATGAAGTCTTTGAAGTCATTAACCTACATGGTCTCGATAGAAACCTAAGATTAAAGGAGAATGGACTCTAGTTGATGCAACTAGTAACACACAGGAGGTGTGCGGATTAGGTTTCCCAGTTGCTGGAGTTCTCCTTTATGTAGTTTTGATCAAACTAGGGTTTGCAATCCAAGTTACCTTGGTAACAAAGCATTCAATATTCACCGTTAGATGAAAAACCTGATTCAACCAAGCTAATATCTTTCAACCGTTAGATCGAACTTAGCTTGGTACACACAAATGAAATGTACCCTCATTTAGGTTTATGTAACCGTACCCAAATGTGTACACCATGTTGGCTCGACAATAGTTAACCGAAGTTAGCCATATGATTAATTTCATATCAACCTTATTCATCTTAACCATAACTAGTTCAAATGACTCAAATGAAACTAGTTAAAGAGCCGTTCAATTGCTATGTTCTCATAGAAGTATACAAGAACACAATTGAAGCAAAATCAGTTTGATTCACACGAATCAATACATGAACATTATAGCCACAGTTTGCAAAGATTGCATTCCTTATTTTATAAATGTTTAAGTTCATGTACAACCGATTTTATACTTAAGTAGCCGGACCGAGTTTGGTTACGCCAGTATGCGTACGGGTGCGCATACCAATTTATATTCCAAACTCCAGCAGAAATTCACGGACGTGAGACTTCCACCAGTATGCGTACAGGTACGCATACTTGCCCAGATATCCAACAATCGCCAGTACGCGTACGGGTACGCATACTTCAGGTTCCCAGTTTTGGACTTATACACAAATGTGAGAACACACTATGTTTATATCCAAACTTGGTTACATGATTTTAAACTCTTTATTTCAATCACTGAAACTTTCTTAGAGGATGAAATAGCCGTTTTCACGTACTATTAGCATCAAAGCAATTTTCAAGATATTGAAATAATGATAATGAAAGATTCCAAGATTACACCAAATGATTGTATTACACAAACCATGTAAGATGTTACTCGGCATTTTTCACATGATATAAGATGAACTTGGTCGAAGTGAAAGCTTGCCAACACATATTTCGAGAAATATGTGAGCGAGATAAGCTTAGCTCGAAATCTCAAATGTGTATAACATAAAACTACGACTTATGTCTCAATACAGGAGATAGAGTAAAAATAGACTTTCCAAGTAATAGATGAGTTTCAGTTTCCACATACCTTTTATCGATGAAGTTCCACAAGCTCCCCTTAGTAGTTCTTCGTCTTCAAATGATGAACGCCGTGAAGTCTAAGCTCAACTACACAATCTAATTCCTAGTCCGAGATATCTATAAATAGGCTAGAAATCAAGACTTATATTTTTGATCACTAACATTGACAAACATGCTTGAGATAGCAATGCATGCGAGTTCGACCGAGCAGTACTCTAACACCTTAAATAGATCTTTGTCGATTGATCCATCATGATAGTACTCCTCAAATATATTGAGAAGCAGTCTAGTGAGGTTCCATATCCTTGAGCTTGTGTTCAAACGTTTCCTGCCACAGAACTTTTTAAAGGAACCTTTAATTTTTTTATTTGGATTGTTTTTCATCATCTAAGATTTCTAATATCTTAGATGACTCGAGATTATCTTGAAAGACCAGAGGTGTTGAGAAAAATAAACTCTGAACAATCTTTGAGAATTTCTGGTGCGCATTACAGATGCACAAAACAAGTTTCCCAAAGTGATTTCTCATAGGGAAAGTCTTTAGGATCAAACAAACACAAACTTATTAGGTTTATAGTGTTTGCCTTCTCTGATACCAATTGAAAAAGCAGGGTATAGCAACCACACCCAATATTTCGTTCGGCAATCTGTATGGACTAACTCCAATATAATTCTGAGAGCACCAACTTAAAAAGCGATCTCAATCAAGAAATATACCAAAGAGATATCTTAATTTCCCAATACAATCTGCAATCGAATAGATAGAAATCTGTGAGCCCGATTGACATGAGAAATAACTTGGACGGTACAAAAGACCAATGCCTAAGTGTCGCACAACCTGTGATATTTCAATTATACAAACAAATATAATACGGAAAAGAAATAACACAGATACCAAAAGTTTTGTTAACGAGGAAACCGCAGATGCAGAATAACTCCGAGACCTAGTCCATATTTGAACACCACATTGTATTAAGCCGCTACAAACACTAGCCTACTACAGGTTAACTTCAGACTGGAATGTAGTTGAGCCTTAACCAAGTATCACACCGATTAAGGTACAGTCGTGTTCCTTACGCCTCTTGAACCACGCCGGATTCTGCACACTTGATTCTCTTAGCTGATCCCACCCACAACTAAGAGTTGCTACGGCCAAAGTCGAAGACTTATAAACAAATCTGTCTCCCACAGATAAGTCAATTCTGATAGATAAATCTGTCTCCCACAGAAGTACCTATGAAGTTTTGTTCAGTCTTTTGATAAATCAAGGTGAACAGGAACCAATTGATAATCCGGTTTTATACTCCCGAAGAACATCCTAGAAATATCAATCACCTCACAATAACTTAATTATATGGTAGTAGAAGAAGTTATTGTGGAATCACAAAGAATGAGACGAAAGAGCTTTGTGATTATTTTTTATATCTTACCTATCGGAGATAAATCTCGAGCAAATCTTAGAGAAAATAAAACTCAATACGATAGAACAAGTAAGATCAGATCACCCAACTACAGAGAAAATAGTTGGGTTTGGCTTCACGAATCCCAAATAAAGTCTTCAAGTCGTTAACCTATAATAGTTTTGGAAAAACCTAGGTTAAAGGAGAATCGAATCTAGTCGTAACTAGGACACAGGAAAGTGTCGGGATTAGGTATTCCAGCTGCTAGAGTACTCCCTTATATAGTCTTTAAAATCATGGTTTTCTTTCAATCAAAGCTAAGATAGGTTAGTAAAAAAGCATTCAGTATTCACCATTAGATGAAACCATGATTTAAGATTCAAGCTAAGTTTGCTTAAAACCAAAGAAATATCTATCCACCGTTAGATGGTCTTAGCTTGTTACACACAAATGAAATATACCTTCATTTAGATATGGGTAACTGTACCTAAACGTGTATATTGGAGTTGGCTCAATAATAGTTAACCGAAGTTAGCCATATGAACACTTTTGTCTTAACCACATTCATCTAACACTTCTAGATAAACTATGATGATCAATCAATCATGAAAGATAATCAAATGAATCTAATTGTGTTTCAAATGGAGTTGTTCAATTGTTCACTATTTCACAGAAATATATATGAACCAATTGAATCAAAATCGGATTGATCCATGAGAATCAATTCATGAACATTAAACCACGGTTTGCAAAGATTGCATTCCTTAATTCATAAATGTATTTGTTCATGAGTATGAAAACATATTTAACCGATTGTAGAACTTTAACCACTAAGTTTGCAAAGAGGTACGCAAACTATAGCTTCCGGACTTTGGTCTTGTCCAGCAGTTTGCAAACGGGTATGCATACTGGTATGCAAACTTGGTTCCTGGGTTTTAACAGTTAAAACCGTTCATATACTAGGTCTGAAAAAAAGGTTTCCGGACCTGAATCATACCAAAACAGTTTGCATACTATGTACGCATATTGTGTTGTATCCAGACAAAAGTTTTTGGTTCTAAACTCCCATATCAATCATTGAAACATCCTTAGAAGAAGACAATAGCTGTCTTACATAAATTATTAGCTTATAAGTAATTTTTAAGTGATTGAATGATTAATACGAAACTTTCCGAGTCGACATCAAATGATTGTCTCACACAAATCATGTAAGATGTTTGAAGGCATGTTTAAAATGATCATCTTTTGACTTATTATTTAGTTTCCAACAAATAAATTGTTTCCAACTAAACTTCTCAAGGATATGATGGACGTAGCTAAAGCAAAAATCTTCGAACACATATTTCGAGAAATAGATAATCGAGTTAAACTCAGCTCGAAATATCAAATGTGTATAATATAAAAGTTTATATAGTTATACGACTTAGTCTCATTAGGAAATACAATAGAATAGACTTTTGAGTGATAGATAAGTTTTAGTCTCCACATACCTTTTGTTGATGAAGTTCCTCCAAGCTCTCCTCAGTAGATCTTCGTCTTCAATCGATGAACGCCGTGAAGTGTAAAGCGCAACTACACATTCTATCATAATCTGAGACATCGTTATAAGTAGACTAGAAATCAAGACTTGTAGTTTTGATCAACTAAACTTGACAAACAAGATTGAGATAGCAACGCTTGCGAGTTCTACCTAACAATGCTCTAACAAGAGGTAACTTGTTGAACCATATTTCTGAGACCATCACCCCACTTTGCTAGACCGGGAACTTTTTTTATTAAGATTAGGGACCATAGTCTCTAGGAGGCTCTATCACAATTGTACATCTAGCACATAATCTTTCTTAATTTTTCCCGCTGCTGAAAATTTATTTTTTCTTTCAAACCCATCCCTTTTTTCATGCATCTTTTTGCAATAAGCTATCCTATTTCATAGACTTTCCTTGGTTCAATCATTACTCTGATTTTAGATTTGTGTGCACATTTCTACATGTTGATCTCAAAATCTTAATATTTGTCTCTATCTTCGCATTATGTTTTTTCCCTTGCCTATTGTAGTATGTTAGTTTTTTCTTCTAATTTTGTTATCTGTCTGTGCTCTAGTACTGTGATCTGTTCTGTATTACTATGTCTAGTCTTTGGAATAGTGATGAATCCTTTAGGATCTTTGAATCTCAATCTAGGTTTCCTCACAACCCTGTTAGACAATGGAAGAATAAGCTTGTGGGTGGTTTCTTAACTAAAATGGAAAAAAAAAACTCTTGGTTTCTTAGAAATGCTCTAAAATATAGATGGTTTATTGATGGAATGTTGCCTGTTAGCAAATTTGACAATTATTTCTACCTTATAAAACTTGAATTTCGTCATGAAATGATTAGAGTTCTTAGGCAGGGGGGAAATTTGACAATTATTTCTTTATGTCGCATCCTTGAAATACTTATTTAAATCCTCAATCCTTTTCCATTGAATATGAAGATTTTGAAATCATTTTACATAATCTTTTTACTGAACAAACTCATTTTACAAAATCTTAGTAAATCGCACTCGCCCGCTCCTCTCATTTTTAATAAGCCCATATCAGAGTGGTTTAGTCCCACACCGATCAATACATGATAACATAGCAATTGTGAGAGAACTTTTTCATTACATTAAATCTTTTGCTCTCATCAAAGATCCAAAATCGCTCTTAAATTGGATGTCAAGAAAGCTTATGATAGCTTTTACAAAGATGAGATTTTTAACCATATTTGTAGAGTACATCATGTTATGCATCACTTCGGTCACGAAATGGCACCCCACACGGATACATCACTCCTACCAGAGGCATCAGACAGGGAGACCCGTTATCTTCTTATATTTTCATAATTTGTGCAGAAATCCTTCCAACAAATTTGGGCAATCTGGAAACATAAAATTTGGTGAGAGGGTTAAACATTTCTCAGAAAGCTCCACCTACCCTACATTAGATGTATGCGGAAGACCTGCTAATCACTTATAAGGCATCGCAGGAAAGCAGTGACCACCTCCAGAGACTACTTCAATCCTACATCTCTTCAACAGGTCAGGAAATCAACACAACAAAATCCATAATAATTCATCACCCAAGATTGCAACAACATCAGCTGGACGAGATCAAACAATTATTTGACATGCCAATGTCTACAACACCGCCAATATACCTGGGAGTATAATTCAAACACGGAAGAACCTCCAGTCAAATTTTTGAACCTCTCCCTCAACGGTTAGCACAAAAGCTCATGGATGGATGACTAAATGTCTTACTCAAATGGGAAGGTTAGTACTCATTAAAACCTCCTTAATACCTACTTCCAACCACCTAATGCAAACACAACTATTCCCCATCCACATACACAAACAGATAGATTGGATACTTAGGAATTTTTTCTGGGGACATGACTCATCAGTTAGAAAACTACACCCATTAGGATGGTCCAAACTAAACAAACCAATAGCGATAGGAGGTCTCGTCATTAAGAAAAGTACCATCAGAATAAAGCCTTATTGATAAAGAGAATTTGGAATATCCACAGCCAACCCAACTTCATTTGCTCCAGATTATACAATGAGAAATATCTGCAACACAAACAGCTTTTTCAAGGAAATACTCCAATTCCTTCATCATCTAGCCCACAATGGAAACAAACGGCCTCACTAATCCTAACAATACAACAGTTCATATTCCATCAAATCTGAAATGGTTTGGACACTCTTATCCAAGCAAATTGGATTCCTCAAGTACAAAACCTTGATCACATTCAATGGTACTCGATCCAATCAACGGTTGATCTCATTGACCCTATCACTCGCACCTGGAATCATGATCAACTGACTCAGCTACCACCAGCTGCAATCCAACACATTATCAATATCCACATTCCCTAAAACATGCCTCATGACTTGGCCACACTCAAAATATGAAAAATACAGAACTGCCACTGGTTATAATTGTCTGATTCAACAAGATAACCATCACAACTCAAATTCCCTCCCACCCACCAAATTCATATGGAAATTACCTTGTCCACCAAGAATTCAACTTTTCTTGTGGAAAACTATAAATGAAGGTCTGCCGACCTATTCTATTTTACACCGTATCAATCTCACCAACTCCAACCAATGTCCCCGCTGCAACACTGAACCAGAAACAGCAAAATACATGCTTATTCACTGCCCAATGGCGACGGCTACCTGGAACAACCTTTTAGCTTCTATATCAACAACCCAAGACAATATCTTCTCTCACGTCTCCATAAACAAGCAATCAACCATTTCACAAGTTTTACAACAAGCTAACCATACCCCTTCAATATCAACTTTCTTTTTTTTCTTCTGGACCCTCTGGACATCCAGAAATGATCTGGTTTTCAACCATTACCATACATCTCCGGATAACATTCTGACATAGACTTGGAGGCAGCAACAGGAATTCGAATGGGAAAAAAAGGTAATACCCCCAGTTTTACCTAGAGATCCACCGGTTATAGCCACAACAATAAATACTAGATCAACAACAACAATATTAGCATGATGGAGCTGACTGGAACATGACTGGTTAAAGATCAATACAGATGGGGCTATGACGGGACACCCAGGAATGGTGGGTGCAGGATTTATTTGCAGGGACTCGAGTTCTCAGATTGTGATGGCTCTAGCACGACCTCTAGGAATAACTACAACCCTAGTAGCTGAAATGTAGGCAACTCTTCGGCTTCAAGGACGTCAACGGAAAGACAGTGGCCTAAGGTTATCTTAGAAACAGATTCGCAAAACTTGATGCGGTTTATAAAAAACCGACACAAAAGCCTCGTAGTATATTGCAGAAATGATTTCCAAAATAAAACAGAAAAGGCGATAAATTCCACAATGTGTTATTCAGCACAACTATAGAGAAGGGAATCAAGTGGCAGATGCTTTACCAAACTACGGAGTTGATGAAAGCCAAGCGAGAAACTTATCGACAACAATATAGGATCAGGCAATTCCACTTTTTATCGGACAAATTATTTCAGATGACTCAGTGGGTACAAAATATCCACGTGTAATATCTATCTAGTTTTGTTATCGAAGAAGAAGAAGAATTTTATAAACTTGAAATGTAACATGATTTCATTTATCAACTGGGACATTTTAAGAAAAATAAGAAGCTAACAACACAAAAAGAAGGATTGTTCTTCATACAAACAATACACCCCCGTAACATATACGCACAACAGATATCCAGATTCCTTGCACACTGGCACTTTTTCTGCGTTCTCAGTTCTCACTAATCACATTGTACAGTACATGAAAATATTAGTGCAAACCTCATGAAATACCTCAAGTATTATTGACCGATACTCGGCCGAGTTCATTGATATATAACAATTCAGTAGCTTGCGTAAATCTCTTGCTTCTTCGATTTGATTCGACATAATAACCTCGACCATTGACTCTCTAATATCCTCCCTAGGGTCATACGAATATTTATCCAAGGCTACCATTACAATAGACTTGGTACTATAACTATCGTCGAGTCTTACCTTGCTTCTACTCTTCTTCCTTAACCCTTCATTTCTCAATTTATCGATCCTCATTGATCTGTCTCTGATCATTTGGTCGAATCTTTCTTGAACCATTGTATGTGATGTACTTGCTATCGAGCTGAACACGTCAGAGTTAGAATCGTCCGAATGGAGATTTGGGGAGTCGTCTAAAGAAGATGATGCACTATTCTTTTTCTTCTTTGATGACGAACTAGCACTACCTGGTTTCTTGATATCCTTGGAATTTGGCATTCTTATACTTCTAATAAAGGGAACACAAGAATGTATGTACACAAACCTAATCATGTGTTTTTCGGCGTCTTAAGCATTGATCGTGTTTTGCCTTAATCATTAGCAAAGCATTTTTTAATTCTAATTCAATGGATGAGGAACATTTGGAACTAAAGATAAACCCTTTTACCTTAAATAATATAGGGTTCATAATGAGCTAAGGATCTCTTTATGAAGTTATTAGTTGGCATTCCATTAAAATCTCTTGAAACTATTATGTTTAGTTGGACATAATCAAAAGAAATTTGGTTTTGTGGGTTGTTGAGGAGGCAGGGAAAAGTTATGAATTTGGTTCTAATGTGATGCGGTAGGGTTTTGGTGTTCAATGAATTGTATTGAGACTCCCAGGAACTTTATATGATTCACAGTTTGCCTTTATCAACTTCAAAAGCATGTCCACATCCCAGTTTTGAACCTCTCTTACTTTTGCAAAAAATAACTCTATTGGTATCAAGGTGTAGACAGATGGCTGGGTACCTTTTATAGGTTCCTCACCTATGATTCTTAGTTATGATGATTATTTTGGACAATGGGATGTGGTGGGAACAGCTTTGAAATATTTTCTGATGGCAATGTTTCAGATTGTTGTAAGATTATGGTAATTCAACTTGAGCTTCAAGATTCAACAAAGGGCCCTGTTAAGTAAGATGGGAGCCAATACAAAGCTAACACAGCTTTCTCAAACGGGAACCTACAACTCTTTGTTTGCTTCCTTCACTCATCCAAAATCATATGGTCCCCGATTAAGTAAAAATTTGAAGCAAGCCCTTTTAGTAATAAGCAAACCATGACAGAGTTGGTGCTAATATTACTCATTTTCGTGTTCGTTTACTTTATAAATCACCCAACCCAATTACAGATCATGGATTGTGCAGATCCTAGAAACATAACCACATAAATTCAGCACCAAAGAAAACAAAAGAAAAAGATGACACATAAAAAGAAAGAAAAAAATCCATAGCATAAATTAACCTAATATCTAAAACTTAAAGACAACTCGGCATCCAAATGAAATATCATAGACTTAAAGCTTGTCTTCAAAATCAGAGAGAGGGGTCATCTGAGCCTTCAAACCCTTCCTCTTTCTGATGTCTGTCACAAGCTCTGCAGCTTGAGTACCAGGCTCCAAAGGATCAGCCATCATCATATCCCAATGATCAAACACGGACTGGGGAAAAGCCTGTCCAGATGTAGCAGCCCTAAGCTGGGCAGAGAAACCAAATGACTCAACGACAGGTAGATATGCTTTAATGTTGTAGAGAGGAGTTCCTGGTCTCTGCATTTCCTCAAAGACGTGACCACGCTTCTGATTGAGAACACCATAAATACCACCAAGAGCACCTTCAGGAGCCTGGATCTCGACTAGGTACACAGGTTCTAGCAGTCTAGGTTTAGCTGTGAGCTGTGAGGCATACATGACCCTCCTAGCGGTAGGAATAACCTGTCCGCCACCTCTGTGAATGGCATCAGAATGGAGAACCACGTCACATACTTCAAAGCATATACCTCTCATGTTCTCTTCTGCTAGCACACCTTCCTTTGAAGCCCACTGAAACCCTGCGACAACTGAATCCTTGATTTCATTAAGGTACTGAACTCCCTTACACATATCCACAACCATGTTTGGACCAGTAGTATCTGGACCAAAACACCAGATCTTCTTTGCAAGATCCTTATCCCATCCAAACTCTTCAGATAAGATCTTTGAACGAACTTTGGGATCATCTCTTGGACCAATACGACCATCATCGATGGCTTCAGCAAGTCCATCCTCAAGAGGACGTGCCTCCATGTACAAACGGTTGTGCTTGTTTGGGGACTTGCTCATCACTGTTCTTGAAGACTTTTCTAGGACAGTCTCACGGAATGACACCACAGGGTCAGACTTCACAATTTCAGCACCACCCATGAAATCATCCTGCAAGTCCTTCAAACAGATCTCAAGATGGAGTTCTCCAGCACCTGAAACAAAAAATATTCAGATCAGATCCATTTTCACATGGGAGAAAAAGTGCTCAGTAACAGAAGGAATGACGAACCTGCAATAATGTGCTCGCCTGACTCCTCAATGGTACACACCACCATAGGATCTGATTTGGATAGACGCTTAAGCCCTTCAACCAGCTTGGGCAGGTCAGAGGCAACCTTACACTGGACAGCAACACGAACAACGGGAGAGACGGAAAACTTCATAGCTCTGATAGGATGGGCATCAACTTCCTTCTCGTTTGTGAGGGTTGCATTCTTGGTGATAAATTGATCCAGTCCAACCAGGGCAACAGTGTTACCACAAGGTACATCCTCAACCGACTCCTGTTTCTTTCCCATCCAGATAACAGTTCTCTGGACACTCTTGGTGTACAAGTCTTTCTTCCCACCAGGAACGTAGTTAGGCCCCATGATTCTGACCTTAGCACCTGTTGCAACCTTACCGGCAAAGACACGACCAAAGGCAAAGAATCTACCCTTGTCAGAGGCGGGAATCATCTTAGACACGTAGAGCATAAGAGGACCTTCGGGATCACAGTTTCTAATGGCATTGGCATACTGGTCGTCAAGAGGACCCTCGTACAAGTTCTCAACACGATACTTCTGAGCTGTGTGGGGAGAGGGGAGATGATAAATCATCATTTCAAGTAGGGCAGTAGCTGCAGGGAGCCAAGTCTGCATCACACGCTTCATCAAAGGCTTCCCAATCAATTCCTTCTCGTCATTCTTCATTGTAACACCAAGCTTCTGAAGCATAGGCCACAACTTGTCCTTCTGATCATTCATGCAAGTAGCAATGATCTGCTTGATGGGTTCATAACAGAACTGAACAAATCCACGCTTACATGTAGGAGAGTTGGTTCTCTTATTAGTCCACTTCTTAGTTGCTGGGTCAAAGAAGTTCTCACCCCAGAGCCTCTCCATCATCTTACTGTGTTCAACACCGAACTTGGAAGCATACATGTTTGCGAAATTGGTGAGAGTAAAAGCCCAACCGTGCAAACCAGCAGAGAAGGCAACTGTTCCTTTCTCAGGGTAAACTTGGACGTCACCGAGGAGTGGGTCTTCATATGTGGCCATAATAACATTAGCATTCTCAATGACTCTGGAGAAAGTCTGATAAGCCTCTTCTCCGTCAACCTGTAGCTCTAGGAAACATCTGTCCATCTTGTTGACAGTCAAAACAGGCCTGATCCTTTCTCCAAGAGCTTGTCGAAGGACAGTCTCGGTTTGGACACAAACACCCTCGATACAATCCACCACAACAAGTGCACCATCGGTAATACGTAATGCAGCTGTGACTTCAGAAGAGAAGTCAACGTGACCAGGTGAATCAATAAGGTTGATGAGGTACTCGTTACCCATCCTATCACCCTTGTAGGCCTTCAAAGACTCATCACTCATCTCGTAATAGAGAGAGATACCAGTAGATTTAATTGTAATACCACGTTCTGCCTCGTCTGCACGGGTATCTGTCATACGAACATCACCAGCAGTCTCTTGGGCAATGATTCCAGCAGCAGCCACAAGAGAATCAGTAAGTGTTGATTTTCCTGCAAAAGAAACATACCAGTGCCAGCTAAATTAATCAACTGTGTGCACAAATTTATCAAAATACAATGTAGATACTGTACAGTTGCATACCATGATCCACATGAGCAATGACGGACATGTTCCTGATATTATGCTTCAGGTCCATGATCCGACGTAGCTCTTCAGCTGTAAACTTCACCTGCACGGATTAAACAGTAAAAGTATATCAGAAATTGGTCAATTATAAAATCATATTGAAACACAAAAATAAATCTACAGAAAGGCTTACCATCTTTGTTTCTTTAGATGATAACTTCTATGATACCAAATTTCACTGAATAGATGTAGCAGCAGACAAATCCCTGAATTGTAAAACACAAACAACAGATAAACTTGGTCAATAACAGCTATCACTAATTAATAATCTACATCCTGAACTGAAAACAAAAATCACGTATAACCTACTAATATTACAAACACAGGATTATATTCAACGCCAAAGCAAACGATATGAGCTCGATGGTATCATAGATTAACAATATATCTAGGTAACCAGAGTAAGCTAAAACCCTAATATTGATTAGGATATAGACAATACAAGCAGATATTCAAAATCAACATGATGGATTAAGATTTTAGCAATCTATGAAGAGAATACTCAGATCTATCAAAAGAAATAATAATTAGATCTATATGTGTAAAATTTTCTAAACTAAATCCATAAACAAAGCATCTAAAAAGAATCGTTGATAGGAATTTCAGGTTTCAATGAATCAAAACAAAAGATTAGTAACAGATGATATTGAAGATTTGAAAACCGAGCAATTATTAAGTTTCAATGAGATCTTGAAACTGGAAATCTGAATTTACCTGAGAGGAAGTGAGAGCTGCGCTGCGGGAGAAGAAGAGAAGGAAGCCACAAGATGTTTCCTTCTTATTTGGTTTTTGTATAAACCCTAAGAGCAACTGCAATGGACGAGTAAACCCAAATTTTTACTCGAGTGGGGTGGCGTAGTGGGACGGACCATCGATTAAAATTTGATCAAGGAGTAAAATCCAGACCAAATTTGGTCGGCGATCAAGACCAAATCCAAATATAATCGGGCGTTAATATAATCTCCGCTACACATCGGACGTTGATATAATTTCCGCCATTCATCGCGCGTTGGTATAGTTAACGTCCAACGAACAGGCGTGTATATAAACTTCGCCTGAATGGGGCGTTGGTAAAGATAACGCCCGATGGGGCGTTCATAAACTTAACGCACGAAATGGGACGTTCATATACTTAACGCCCCACTCCACTTTAAGTTTTAAACTTTTGAAATTTGCATGGGGCGGGCTTTATACCTCCGCCCCATTATTTTTTATTTTTTTTTTGTTTTTTGAAGCGTATACTATACCAACGCCCGACGTCAGGCGTTATTTTTAGCAACGCCCCATTCAGGCGTTATCTTTACCAACGCCTGATCCCAGGCGTAATCTTTATCAACGCGCGACCAAATTTAATCTGCAACCACTACGCCACACGACGGACTAAACCCAAATTTGATCTTTTTTTTTAGTCTTTGGTCTTTGGTTATACTCGCACCACTGTGGACGCTCCGTCATGTGGCGTAGTGGGAAAAGAGTATATGTGGTCGCGCGTTGATAAACATTATGCCTGGGATCAGGCGTTGGTAAAGATAACGCCCGAGTGGGGCGTTGGTATAGTATACGCTTCAGAAACAAAAAACAAAAAAAAATGGGGCGGAGGTATAAAGCCCTCCCCATGCAAGTTTCATAAATTGTGAAGTTGAAAATGGAGTGGGGCGTTAAGTATATGAACGCCCCATTTCGCGCGTTAAGTTTATGAACGCCCCATCGGGCGTACATTTAACCAACGCCCCGTTTCAGGCGTACATTATATCAACGCCCCTTGTGTAGCGGACATTATATCAACGTCTCATGAATGGTGGAGATTATATCAACGCCCGATGTGTAGCGGAGATTATATCAACGCCCGACTATATTTGGATTTGGTCTTGATCGCAGACCAAATTTGGTCTGGATTTTACTCTTTGATCAAATTTTGATCGATGGTCCGTCCCACTACGCCAGCCCACTCGACTGAAAATTTGGGTTTACTCGTCCATTGCAGTTGCTCTAAGAGCGTCCACAATGGACGACTAAACCCAAATATTTGGTCCAAATACATGACGTAGTGGAAGAGAGTAAAGATTAAAAACCAGACTAACCCCAAATTCCTAAGGCTGCACATGGCCGGGTATGGGAGGGTATAAGCTAAAACCAACCTCGCACCCACATACTGCGGATTTTTTTTTTCATAACCAACCCCGCACCCACAAACAGCGGGCTGGTTTTGTTACCCGCTCGCTACGGGTTGGGCGGGTATGGGTTTAAACGGGTTTAAACCCGCTTTATATTCAAGTATTTAGAGTAACTTCTATTCTCCTTGATTAAGTGAGAAAAAAAAACCAATACTCCCAAAATATTCATATCTAGGAAGTTCACAGATGAAGATTAAGTGTTGAATCTGTTGATTTTTCGATTGTTGTCGATTTCTGGTGAAGATTCGAAGTTGTTGTTGTCGATTTCTGGTGAAGATTTCTGGTAATTGTCGTTCGTAGGTGAAGAAGAAGAACTAAGGAGGAAGAAGAGGAGAGGCCGAACAAGAGAAGAGTGTAGAAAGTGAATGAGGGTTATCAGTTATCCTGTCTACTAGTATTAGGGTTTCATAATGGACGACTAGGATTAGTTTTATCTAATGGTATATAATCTGCGGGTTTTTTGGGCGGGTATGGGCGGGTATTAGCTTAAACCAACCTCACACCCACAGACAACGGGGTTTTTTTTCATAACCAACCCCGCACCCACAACGGGCGGGTATGGATTAAAAACCCACGGATTTAGCGGGTACGGGTGGGTTTGGGTATCGTGGGCGGGTCTTGTGCAGCCCTACAAATTCCAGACTATATTTGGTCTGGGACCAAGACCAAAACCAAATTTGGTCGAGCGGAGATTAAAAATCCGTCTGGCGTAGGGCGTTGGTATAATAACCGTTTGGAGTGGGGCGTAAGTATAATGTGCGCCTGATGGTTTCAAAATGAGGGGCGGACATTATATGTGAGCCTGATGGTGGGGATCACATTATATGTGATCATGATGGTGGGGATCACATTATATGTGATCCTGAATAAAATGAGGCGGACATTATATGTGAGCCTGATGGTGGGGCGGATATTATATGTGCGTCTGGATCAGGCGGGGTATAATGTACGCTCGACTAAATTTTACTCGTACACCGTAGCGTAGCAATACGGACTAAACCCAAAATTTAGTCCTTTTTTTGGTATTTGGTCTTTGGTTTCGATCGTACCCAAAATTTGGTCCTTTTTTGGTATTTGGTTTTTGGTTACGTGACGAATTAAGAATGACTTTATTGGGCCTAGGGGCGGGGGTTTATTCCATTTTTAGATTCTCTTGTGTTGATATTTTTTCCGTGCGCATCACTCAAAATTTTAGGGGCGAGCCTAGGTCGGTCCAACTCCAACCCGCCAATCCATTTGAATCCTTCCGCAAAGGACGCACAACTGGCTCATGAGTGGATTGCACTCCTAGAAATCCACCAAATGTGCATAGGGTGGATAGCACTTAGGTGCACTCTTAAGAATCCACTAAATATTAGATTTTGGGTAGGCCATATTGCTATGCGCGTGGCAAAATGTCATATTTTGCTATATATGTACTCATTATAGAATGTAAAAGTGCCGAAATATATGTTTATATGTCAAATATAACATATATGCATACATGACAAATTTTCCAGCGAGTGATAGAGTGTCCATCGTCAGATGGTCTAAATATCGCTCGTTGGTCATTCCAGTGCCAACGTTAGTCAAGTTGTCCCTCGATGACTTGAACATCGCTCATCAGTTCCTCATCCAACACCTACCATTTTTCCCCTTTATAAATACCAAATTTCAAACTCATTTCAACTCACATCAGAATTTCTAAATCTCTCTATAATTTCTCAATCTCCAATTCTTGTTATCACTCTTCCAATTCCTTAGAGAGCATGGCTGATAATATGAACATGGCTGAGTTCGCAGCAAACCAACATGCTGACAAAAATCAAAGAGTCGTTAATCGTGACAATGTGCGAAGTCGAATTAGGAGGCGATTACCAAAATTTACTACTGAGGAAGATGAATGTATTTGCAGGAATTATGTTTTTTGTACTGAGACTATATTCGGAGAAGAATCCCGTCAATTTTGTTGGAAACGATATTTAGAAAATTTCAAGAACAAACAATGAACCCCAACAACCGTGATGTTTCAGTGTTGTCTCATCGCTTCACTGTAATGAATACGGAAATTAGTAAGTATCTTGTTTTACTCCAACAAGCAGGTCAAAACTTGAGGGATGGTAAAATCATGATCGAACTTGAACAAAGGTGTCGTGTGGAATATCATCACATCTATGGAAAACACTTCCAATTTGGAAGTTGTTTGGAGATTTTAAGAGTGTTACCAAAATATAATTCACTATTTATGTTTAATTTTTTAGTTGTCCACTTAAGTCATTAAGTTTGAAAGTTGTTTTAAGTATTAAGTTTTACAACTTGTCTTATTTTAGTTTAAACAATGTATCTCTAATTAAAATATAATATTGGATTAAAAATAGAATTAAGCTTAATTTTCAAAAATACGAGTCAAATTTTCAAATTCATTAAACTTCGAATTAATCATTAATAGTCATTTTACAAGACATAAAACTAGACAATAATAATTTGAAATATAAACTTTAAAAATAAAAATTTGGGGCAATGTTCTTCATCTTGTTAATCTTCTTCATTTCACCAAACTTCTAATCAATGTGATAGGTGTTTAAAAACACCTCTCTAAGTATCGATTGATTATGCTTTCTTAGCTAGTTTTTGTGTGAAATTGTATTATTAGTTTTATTTTATATTTTATGGGAATTTTGGAGCTTATTCCCGAAAAGACACAAGAAATCGTCCAGTTGGTCATGAAAGAGCCCGAATTATCATTGCATGGGAAGTCACTATGAACATACGAGTGTAAGGAAAGAGAAACAGACAACGAGTTGGCTTGAGTTTGAGACCGTGATTCTGCCAATGAACCAAGTTGCACCAAGTCCAACTTTGCTGCTGGCAAGCTCAGGTCTATTGGGCCCTGTTTGGTTTACAGAGGTTCGCAAGTTCAGGCAAATAAGGAGCATGTAGTTCGAACTGATAAGGACTTATACATGGGTTTTGGCAGCGAGAAACTGATAGAAAGTTGTTACTACTGATTCACGGCGATGAATGGAAGGATAAGGAGAGAGCTTGTGATGGTTGATCGTTGATGTAATGAAACATGAAAGGCAGTGATGATCGATGGTTGTTTTTTGTCGATTGAGAAGAGCTCAGAACATACAGGGAGTGACGCTGTGATGGTATAGGTCGATGAAAAAGAAGCGAGATCCTGGTTGCTTCCAATATCAGAGATCGAGATGGAGATAATGGAGATGCAGTTTGTTGTAGCTATTCGCAGTGACGATGAAGGGTGATTGATGGAACAGGGAGGTTTGAAAGTGAAGACTGCATAATGGCATCAGTGAACGACATAGAAGAAGTAGGGATGATGGTTGATCGTTGTTGTAATGAAACTGGAATGGGTTTGTTACTGTTTAGCCATGGCTCTCGGCAGAGTTGGAGATGTTGACTGTCTCAGTGGAGCACGAGAAAGATAGAGGACTTGGAGTCCGAGGTTGTTGTGCTGCCATTATCGGATGATGAAAGAAAAACGGCTCGAGTTTGGAGTAACGTCAGTGACGAAGGGTGATCGAATGGAGCTCGAGTCTACTGCCATTAATGGAGCTGCTAACGTTGAGGTGCGGTCTGTTGGGTCGAATCTGAAGAAGATGTGCTGGAAGTGAATAGTTGGCTGACGAGATGGAGTTCTGCCATGGTTCATCGGTTGATGGTGTCGAGGGAAAGATGGAATAGAGAATAGGTTGTCAGTTCCACAGAACTGACAAGCCAATAACGAGAAATGGGCTGGGCTTATGCCATACGCAAGCAGCCTTGGACCTGACTCCTTTGTTGGGGATTTTGACGACTTTGGTGACCAGCTTTGGCCGTGAGTTGTGCTAGGGATTTTTGGCGATATTTGGCAAGCCACTTTGCACAGGGTGTGATGCACGGACACAATTCTTAAGGAGGTGCACTTTTCTATTTTAACTAGGTTTCCTAGTTTTCTTTAAGAAGAGGTTACAAAACTCTATATATAGGGAAGCTTAGATACAATTTGGGATATCTTCTTTTCACCGTTTTTCTTCCCCTTGGGGGGGGGGGGGAGAACTATCTCTTTTCTATATTCTTTTTATTGTTAAGGATGGATTCAAAGTTCTAATTGTGAAGCTCAATTATTTACAAGTTTGTTTCAAGTTTTAAAGTTAATCATTGTGGACTGTTTTTACTATATCAAAGGTTTATGATTGATTCTTAGATTGGTTTGGGTGACCAACTAGATTAGTCTATTAATCATTCTAATGCTAGTAGACAGTGGAGTCGATCTGTAATTGTCGCTTACCTCCTACATAAGCAGAAATCGCAAGACCTTGCTGAGGGATTCTGTGGAGCAATTGCGAGTAAAGACAACACCAGTAAGTGGACCGAGTACCGAGTTTAACTGCTGGGATCAAAACTAAATTCATAAATCTTAATGTGTTCGGGGAATTACATCTTGTAAGCGAACCTCAAGGTGGTTCTTTTGAATAGAATCTGGTAGTCGAGCGCTTCCGTATCCTGTGATACAAGGAGTTTTGGGGATAGCTAAGCGTACCTGTTATTCTACGATTGGTGACAATTGATTCTAACAAGAGATAGACGGGTACAATATTGAGTTAACGGTTAGTAACAACGAAAGATTTCTTCATCATCTTTATCTTATTATCCTTCTTTTATATTTTCGCTGATTTAGATAACATATCAATTGCATTACTCTTCGTGGGAATGATCCTTACTACCACTATATTATTATTTAATTAGTGGGAAATATCTTATTATTTTGTTGAGTAAACGACGCTCATCACAATGCGCTCATGAATGAAGTTTCCTTTGTTTATCTTCTTCTTTGGCTTCAAATTTGTTTTGCCTTGATTTTCCTTGCCTTGAACTTTTCTTAGCCTTTTCTTAGTTGTGATTTTGACTTGGTTAGATGTCATTTTGATGGGAGAACCACGTGGTCGTAGACTCGTAGTAGTTTTCCTTGGTACAAACTTCGTGAGCAGGGCAAGCTTGATAAAGGGTCTACAATATCCGTTATAGTAGTGGGGTTACATATTTCAAACACTCTTGCTCCTTGTGCCATACCATGAACAGTGATATCCAAATGGAAGGATGGGCACTTGGGTTTCTAAGCAACGAAAATAAGGAAAATGAAGCCTGCTGGAAATATAGATAGAGAGCTCCAAGGTGATAAAGCTCGAATTACATGAGAACGGTTTCTTACCACTTATTCAATTTTCTTTTCTTGTTTCTTTTTGAGGTTCTTTATCCTTTGTGGATTATTTTTAAATTTGTATTCAGAGATTCTATTTTATTATTTTATTGGATGTTATTTTGGGTGATTAATAAAAGTATAATTTCAAGTTTTCAACCGATTTTAGGATTTTTTTCATTTTCAGATTTTGTTTGAAATAAATTTTGCTTTCACTTCCTAATTTAGTTGAACGAAATAAATTTTAGATTGAGCAAATCTAAAATTCAGATTAATAAAATCTGAATACCAAAGTCTGAATACGTAGCAATGGAATATTCTAATTTGAATTATTATTTATTTTTATTTGATTATTTTTTTTTATTAAAATCATATTTTTATGGCAGATATCAACCGTTATTGTATTTAACAAACAATAACCGTGGTACTAAATATCATATCCTATTTGTGATTTAAAGTCATAAATTTTATTTGTCATACTTAATGACGTTTGTTATTCATCATTTATAAAAAGTCACACTAAATAAATAACGGTTCAAACAACAGATGAAAACCATGATAAATCATGTTTTATAACAAACTTCATGTGTCATTTATAGGCCCTTCTAGACTATACCTTTTCCCTTATCAGGAATCTCCAACCTTGCAGACACGTTTGCAGTTGGTAAATGTGATCTCGCCACTTTAGCGATATCAGTAAATGCATCGGGCATTGAATCTGGCACATTCTGAAGATCGATAATTCTTTTCACTTCACTTTCACACTGTGGAATGCAGGGATCAAGATGAGACAAGGTGGGAACACACCACGACAATTCTTGTCGCTCCCTAAGGAAATCCTTTTACGTACCTCCCCCTAACGACGGGAAGGTTGTCTCATCAAAGTGATAATCCGCAAATCTAGAGATAAATACTGTCAAAGGTTCTAAGTAACGGATAATTGTTAGGGATTCATATCCAACATAAATACCTACTTTTCTTTGTGAACCCATCTTAGTATGTTGTGAGGGCGCAATAGGAATGTATACGGCACAACCAAATATGCGTAAATGTGAAATATGAGGCTCATATCCAGTTACCAACTGGTACATAGAAAATGGTTGGCTAGCAGTGGGTCCAAAGCGAAGAGGTAATTAATGATGCATGGCGTACCCCAAGGCAGTAATAGGCAGGTTGGAACGCATAACCAATGCCCTAGCTATCATATGTAACCTTTTGATGGTAGCTTCTGCGAGACCATTTTGAGTGTGTACATGGGGTATGGGATGCTCTACGTCAATTTCATTAGACATATATAAACTATCAAATCCTTTAGATGTAAATTCTCCAACATTATCAAGTCTGATAGAATTGATTGGATGATCAGGGTGGTGAGCCCTTAGTCATATGATTTGTGCTAGGAGCTTTGCAAATGCAGCATTTTTTATGGACAACAATGCAACGGGTCGAAGCATCAACCAGAACCATAAAATACCCGTATGGTCCGTATTCTTGAAGTATAGGTCTACAAATATTACCTTGTATTCTTTGTAAAAATGAAATACTATATTTTGTTTGGTATCTTTAACATAGGATGGTCTCGATTATGTCTCTGCCAAAGAACAAGCTTTGCAGAATGAGCGATGTGTATTCGATAAGGACATCAAAGAAGACCGGGACATGGGGTATGATTTATTTACTTTGGAAGACGAAGGTTGCACTTCTCTTAATTTAAAAGGCATAGATTGTGGATCATTTACTTTAGAAAGCACATTGTTACTATAGATTATAACAATCTTTTATCCAATTTTCTTTTTCAATCGAAAGAAGGGATGTCTGTGTGAGTTCTTCAAAACACGGATTATCATATCACGACCTGGGTGCCCTAATAGATCGTGCCAAATCTTATATCAATCACTGGCCAACAGTTCATCGTTGGTAACAACATGAGATTCGATAATCCTAATAATGGTGATATACAAACCACTAGAGTGACTCATTAGTTTTTCTAAGATGCGCTTCCTTCCGCATTCACTAGAGGTCACATATGTGTACTCGATTCCATTTTCACAATGAGTTTCCAAGTGATAACCATTTGCATGGATATCCTTGAAACTCGACAAAGTGCGGTGAGATATTGGTCATATAGAGCTTCTGTGACTTTAATCATTATGTCATTTGGCAACAAGAATTGAGCAGTACCTTGCCCAATTATTACTTGTCATGATCCAATCATCGTAGTCACATATATATTATAAGGAGTAAAATCGACAAATAATTGTCTATATCTTAGGATAGTGTGGGGTGGTTGCACTATCGGTTAAACATTCAATTTCTTCTAGACAATTAGGCAGGAATGTTACAACAACAAAAAACGAACAATTTATCTCACTTCCTTTAGAGAATCTTGTTCTATTAGAATGGCGTCCTTTCCATTCTAATTTACATGTTAAACAACATATTATCATAAATAAAGTTAAATTCTATATAACGTAATAGAAAATAAGTACTTATATATAATCCATACACATAATATAAAGATGGTAAGAAAATGTTCAGCAACAGTAACACCTACTCAAACTATTAAACAAACGATAGTCTAAGATAACATAAAAACTTCAAAGCATTTAAAAATAGACAGAGTCTAGAAAGCCATAAAACATTTAAGAAACTAAATTCTTAGTCCCAAGCAAAGTTAGGCACATCCATTGTTGGGGAAACGTCTGTTAGAGCATAGCTCGGTCGACCTCGCATGCATTGCTATCTCAAGCATGTTTGTCAATGTTAGTGATCAAAACTATAAGTCTTGATTTCTAGCCTACATAGCTAAGTATCGGACTAGGATAGAAAAGTGTAGTTGAGCTCAAGGACTTCATGGCGATTCATCATACAACGACGAAGATCTATACAAGGAACCGTGGAACTTCATCAATAAAAAGGTATGTGGAGAATTGAACTTATCTATCACTCAAAAGTCTATCTCTTCTATCTCTTACTTCTTATGAGACAAAAGACGTATGCTATATAGACTAGATCATACACATTTGACATTTCGAGCTGAGCATTCATTGCTTATCTTTTATCTCGAAATCGTGTATTGGTAAAGCGTTTCACTTTGATCAAGTTTATCTTCACCTAGTGACGAAAGTCATGAAAAGTTTCAATCACTTTGAGAATTGCTCTGACGTGAATCGGTCTGTGAATAATGGCTACATAACGTCCTCTGAGAATGTCTCAATGATTAAAATTAAAGTTTAGATTACATAACCATGTATTCCTTGAACCGAAGTTTTCGAACTTTGTTGATCAAGAGAAATCGGGAAGATTGTGGAATTGGCTTGCCAAGTCCGCGAATCTAGTCCGCAGACTCAGTCCGTGAACTGTCGGAAGTTCTCGACCGAGAATTTTTGTTGGATTTTCTAAAACTCGTTTGTGTGCTAAGTCCGCGAACTCAGTCCGCGAACTGGCGGAAGTTCTCTTTCCGAGAATTTCTGTTGAGTTTGGAAAACTCAACCGATTAACTTAAGTCCGAGAACTTGTTTGTGAACTTAATAGGTTATGATCTAAAGATGTGCTCTGAACATGAAATATTAAATTACTAAGGAATGCTTTATGCAAATCGTGGCTATAATGTTCATGAGCCGATTCAATCGAATCGAATCATCTTTGTTTCAATTGTGCCTTGTGTAGTTACATAAGATCTCATAACAATTGAACAACTCTTTAACTAGTTCATTTGAGTCAATTGAACTAGTTATGGTGAAGAAGAACAAGGTTAATATGAAATGCTCATATGGTTGACCTTTTTGGGTTACTATGTTGAACCAACATACAAGTACACGTTTGGGCATGGTTTTCACGAACCCAGTAAACGTTTACCAAAATGTGTGTGACAAGCTAGGTTTTTCGATCTAACGGTTGAGAAATATTAGCTTGAATCTAAATTAGGTTTTCATCTGACGGTGAATAAAAATTGCTTTGTAACTAAGGAAAAACCCTGATTTGAAGGATATATAAAGGAGACATCTAGCATTGTGCAAAACTAATCCCCACACGTCTGTGTGCTACTAGTGCGCCCGCTAGAGTCGATCTCCATTAACCTTTGATTTTCTTCTCTAAAATCAGGTTAACGACTTAAAGACTAGACCGATACTACTTTTATCATAGTTGTGTCATCTGATCTTGCATCTTCTATCGTACGAGTACAGTCGATTGATTGGCTTGAGATCGCGAGAGTTCTCCGATAGGCAAGATAAAGAAGTCACAAACATCTTCGTCTCACTGTTTGTGATTTCTCGACAATCCGCTTGTGTAGTCAGGAAGGATTGTAGAGAGGTGATTGATTAATCTAGGCTATTCTTCGGGAATATAAGACCAGATTATCAATTGGTTCCTGTTCACCTTGATTTTATATCTAAATACGGAACAAAACCTAGGGTTTATCTTTGGGAGATAGATTTATCCTTTGATAGACTTTTATGTGTGAGACAGATCTGTTTATTATCAAGTCTGTGATTTTGGGTTGCAACAACTCTTGGTTGTGGGTGAGATCAGCTAAGGGAATCAAGTGCGTAGTATCCTGCTGGGATCAGAGGCGTAGGAGTAAAACTGTACCTTGGATCGGTGGGAGACTGATTGGGGTTCAACTATAGTCCATTCCGAAGTTATCTTGGAGTAGGCTAGTGTTTGTAGAGGCTTAATACAGTGCGTATTCAATCTGGACTAGGTCCCGGGGTTTTTCTGCATTTGCGGTTTCCTCGTTAACAAAATTTCTGGTGTATGTGTTATTTCTTTTCCGCATTATATTTTATATAATTGAAATAATATAGGTTGTGCGTTCTGGAAATCCAACCTTTGGTTGTTGATTGATATTGATTGATCCTTGGACATTGGTCTTTGGTACCGTCCAAGTTATTCCTTGTATTTGATAAAGACTCTCTATTTTTTTTAGCTTGAGTAAAAATCAAATCAAGAGAGAGATATTAACTCCTTGAGATACTTTTATCTAGATTGAGTCTGACTGTCTAGTTGATTCTCTAGCAAAGTATTTCGGAGTTAGTCCATACAGATTGCTAATCGAAATATTGGGTGGTGTTGTGAGACCCCCGCTTTTTCAATTGGTATCAGAGCAGGCAAACACGTTCAAGACCTTACAAGTCTGTGTTTGTAGCGACCTGACTCTATGGACAGTAGTGTTGTCTCAATAAATACACCACCAGATCCAGGGATTTCAGAATTCTCTTCCATGACTGATTTAATAAAATCCGTAGAAGAAATTCTATCTAAACCTCCACCAGGTTTAAAATCCCTTGAAGTGTTTTCAGGGCTTGAAAAGAAGCTTGAGAGCTTATCTCTTGATGTTGAGTTATACCTCCAGAAAGAGCAAGAATCTCTTGACAGGCTAAATCAAGTTATGATGAATAATATTCATGTTGAGGTTGATATTGATTTACTAATCAATGAGATCAATGCTCCTCCTCTGCGTAATCCAATTAGTTGTGATAAACTAAACGAATTACAAGAGGACTTTAAATCTCAGACATCTGAGTGTATCACCTCAAAGGATGAATTGATTTGTTGCTCGGTTCCTGATACTTCCTATCAAGATAGTAGTATTGTCTTCTTTTATGAAGAATCTAGGACGTCTGTTTTTATCAAAAGAGTTTCCCTTTGCAGTCCAAAAAACTATCTGCAAAAACTGTTTTTTATAAGTTGGAAAACAAGAAATCAGAAACACAAATGTTTTTGGGTTTTCTTGAAGTTCTTTGATAGACTTATAAAAACAGTTCCTTGGGTGTTTATCAACACTACAAGATTTAAGAGTTGTTGTAAAGAAACTATTTCTTAGTGCCATGGTGAGCAAGACATTGTTCACCTCAACACAACTTGTTTGTGTTGAAAGTGCATCCTCACCTAGAAATGCCCTACTATGTATACGGTGAGGGAAGCACAAGAATTTGAGGCACACAGATTATGTTCGGTAAGGCTGTAGAGTTCAATTGGATTATTCTAAAGGTATGTCTATAAACTTGAGCAATATTTATGTTTTTACTTGCTTAGAGTACTTATAATGATCCATGTACCTTTCTTATCGTTCATTTCTACCTAACTTGATCTGTGTTTAAGGTTCTTATATGTATAGGTTTGAAAATAATAGTTCGGGATGTTTGGACTTCATGGTGGACATACCAAGTATGCATAACACCTTTTAAAATCAAAATTCAGGGGTTTAAGTTAGCAAACCCAGTTTGCAAAATGCTCAAAGACATGGAAATTCGTTTGCAAACCCGTATGCATACTTGCCTGTAGACGTTGATATTCGGTAAGCTTGTTTTGGCCGTAATTTATTCTTCCGAACTCAGAATGACCCCATTCTTTTTGCACTCTCTTCCTATTTGAATTCTCTTCAAAATGGAGATGATAAACCTTGAATTTGGATGAGTTAAGATTGGTATTTGTCCTGTCTCTTGTTTTTGAGTATTTTGCTCCGGTTCATTGCACTTGTTCCATTTCTCTTGAACTTGGGCACTTGGATTCTTGGAGTACCACTCTTATAAGATCATTTGTAGATTTTACAAGAATTTTGTTGGTGAATCACAAAGAAGAAAGTTTAAGATGGGCTGTAGTATGTATTACTATGAGATTCTTGAATGTGCACAATTATCTTGTGTGAACTATGATGCATGGTCTTTATTGACTTTGTA
This sequence comes from Papaver somniferum, assembly GCF_003573695.1. Classification (NCBI taxonomy): domain Eukaryota; kingdom Viridiplantae; phylum Streptophyta; class Magnoliopsida; order Ranunculales; family Papaveraceae; genus Papaver; species Papaver somniferum. The sequence continues at coordinate 123,545,620 of NC_039362.1, forward strand.
TGTTCTTCTGTGTTAAGAAAATCTTTTTATACGCCTTTGGTAGCTATTCTTGGTGTAAATCCAGGCGAAAAAGATTGATTCTACCCTCTAAGGACAAATCATCTTATATGTGCATTACGAGTTTGTCTTGATGCCTATGAAACTTCTTATGAGAATTTATTCTTGTTTTTGAGAAGGATTACTAGAGTTTGGAATAGAAATTATTGTAATTACACATAACTATGTTCAACGTTTTCATCTTCATGTTTTTAGATTTATTGTTTTAAATTCTAAAAATACTTGGAGGATGATGTTATTGCAGTATTAATCTTTATGATTTTGTGATATTGCAATTTGATTATGGGATATGTATTGTTTGCGTCCGTGAACTTGAAGGTCCCATACGCTGTTAAAAGTAAAGTCGTTCATAAATTGATATTCGTATTGATGAAAGGACGAATGGACTTTTGACAATTACAAAAGTTATGCCTATGCAGTCATTTATTTGATGGAAAATAGGGTAAAATCTTTTGTGTGACAAGGATAAAGTCTATTATGTCATTATGCATATAGTGATGGAAAGATATAATAGATCCTTGTATGTATTCCGCGGTATTGATCTTCTTTGATCCATTCTTTTTGTATTACCGTGAAGGCTCTATTGTGTGTCTTATGTTGAGCACGATACAGCTAAGTCGATTATTCTTATTAGCTTTGTTGGTTGTTCCATAAGATGCTATATGTTGAGCATTATGAACTAAATTAATCATCTTGGTTGGTTATTTAGTTATTTGCCCCGAAAGTCCTCTTTTGTCGAGTAAAACTTTTGAAAATTAAATTGATTACCTTCGTGATTAGTTTTGTTGTTTGTATTCCAATTAGATTAATTATGGGTTCTCTTGTAATTAGTCTAGGTGAGTTTTCATATATTTCACAAGTTCTTGTGTTGAGTATATGAACGGCTATACTAACCATGTTCTATTGGTTAATGTAGTAATATATTCCGTAAGGTTTTCCTTATGTTGAGTATGTGAACGATTAAGTTAGTCATCTCCATATGATTACCTTAGTCGTAGATCCGTGAGTTTACTTATGTTGAGCACTTTCAATTAAATTGATCACTTTTGTGGTTTGATTTGGTTGCGTATTCCAATTGAATTAATCATGGGTTTACTTGTAGTTAATTTGGTTGAGTTTTGGATGTAGAAAATCATTCTCATGATTTTTGGTGTCCAAATTAAAAAATCTTTCTTTTCTTTTGAAATTAAGGTCGCTCTTGTTGTTCTCTCGGGAATGACATCAAATGGGGGAGAGTTCTTTTGAACTTGTGCTTAATGGTAATATCTTGCGGGGAGTGCGACTGTGGAATTTTATAGGGGTTATCTTATATCTTAAAACTCCTTGATGAATGATGTTAGCCTCGGCTATTAGATTGCATCTAAATTAAGTTGGTATGTATTTTTATTTTGGTCATGAAATGTCTCTTGTGGAAATTTCATTATGATCCCATTCTTGTACCTTTGCCAATTTTATTGACAAAAAGGGGGAGAAATATTGTAGTTCACACTACAAATATATATGCTTTTCGGATCATTGTGTAAGGGGGAGTGGTTTCCATGATCGAGATGGAGTATTGACTAGAGGGGAGTGATACATATCACCGTAGTATATTGTTAAAGTTGTGATACAATTGGACTTTGATATTACATAATAATACTATGACACTGTATAATAATGATCGAGAATCTCAATTTCTCTCATTGTTATAGCTACGGATCTTCAACAACGGTTATGCTAAACTTACAACCTTTGGGATCATTGGAGTACTTGGAAGGACGAAGATTTCAGGGGACGTTGAAGATTAGACTATGGAATAGGAGGCACTAAAGTTTAACTTTTTTTGATTCCATATGTATTAATAGTTTTGTCACTAATATTTACAAAGGGGGAGATTGTTAGAGCATAGCTCGGTCGACCTCGCATGCGTTGCTATCTCAAGCATGTTTGTCAATATTAGTGATCAAAACTATAAGTCTTGATTTCTAGCCTACATAGCTAAGTCTCGGACTAGGATAGAAAAGTGTAGTTGAGATCAAGGACTTCATGGCGATTCATCATACAACGACGAAGATTTGTACAAGGAATCGTGGAACTTCATCAACAAAAAGGTATCTGGAGACTTGAATTTATCTATCACTCAAAAGTCTATCTCTTCTATCTCCTACTTCTTATGAGACAAAAGTCGTATGCAATATAGACTAGATCATACACATTTGACATTTCGAGTTGAGCATTCATTGCTTATCTTTTATCTCGAAATCGTGTGTTGGTAAAGTGTTTCGCTTTGATCAAGTTTATCTTCACCTAGTGACGAAAGTCATGAAAAGTTTCAATCACTTTGAGAGTTGCTGTGACGTGAATCGGTCTGTGAATAACGGCCAAATAGCGTCCTCTAAGAATGTCTCAATGATTGAAATTAGAGTTTAGATTACATAACCATGTATTCCTTGAACCGAAGTTTTCGAACTTTGTTGATCAAGAGAAATCGAGAGGATTGTGGAATTGGCTTGCCAAGTCCGCGAACCCAGTCCGCAGACTCAGTCCGCAAACTGTCGGAAGTTCTCGACCGAGAATTTCTGCTGGATTTTCCAAAACTCGTTTGTGTGCTAAGTCCGTGAACTCAGTCCGCGAACCCAGTCCGCGAACTGGCGGAAGTTCTCTTTCTGAGAATTTCTGTTGAGTTTGGAAAACTCAACCGATTAACTTAAGTCCGCGAACTTGTTTGTGAACTTAAGAGGTTATGATCTAAAGATGTGCTCTGAACATGAAACATTAAATTACTAAGGAATGCTTTATGCAAACCGTGGCTATAATGTTCATGAGCCGATTCAATCGAATCGAATCATCTTTGTTTCAATTGTGTCTTGTGTAGCTATATAAGATCTCATAGCAATTGAACAACTCTTTAACTAGTTCATTTGAGTCAATTGAACTAGTTATGGTGAAGAAGAACAAGGTTAATATGAAATGCTCATATGGTTGACCTTTTTGGGTTACTATGTTGAACCAACATACAAGTACACGTTTGGGCATGGTTTTCACGAACCCAGTAAACGTTTTCCAAAATGTGTGTGATAAGCTAGGTTTTTCGATCTAACGGTTGAGAAATATTAGCTTGAATCTAAATCAGGTTTTCATCTAACGATGAATAAGAATTGCTTTGTAACTAAGGCAAACCCTGATTTGAAGGCTATATAAAGGAGACATCTCGGATTGTGCAATCCTAATCCCCACACGTCTGTGTGCTACTAGTGCGCCCGCTAGATCCGATCTCCATTAACCTTTGATTTTCTTCTCTAAAATCAGGTTAACGACTTAAAGACTTCATTGGGATTGTGAAGCCAGACCGATACTACTTTATCGTAGTTGTGTGATCTGATCTTGCATCTTCTATCGTACGAGTACAATCGATTGATTGGCTTGAGATCGTGAGAGTTCTCCGATAGGAAAGATAAAGAAGTCACAAACATCTTCGTCTCACTGTTTGTGATTCCTCGACAATCCGCTTGTGTATTCAGGAAGGATTGTAGAGAGGTGATTGATTAATCTAGGTTGTTCTTCGGGAATATAAGACCGGATTATCAATTGGTTCCTGTTCACCTTGATTTTATATCAAAATACGGATCAAAACCTAGGGTTTATCTGTGGGAGACAGATTTATCCTTTGATAGACTTTTCTGTGTGAGACGGATCTGTTTATTATCAAGTCTGTGATTTCGGGTTGCAGCAACTCTTGGTTGTGGGTGAGATCAGCTAAGGAAATCAAGTGCGTAGTATCCTGCTGGGATCAGAGGCTTAGGAGTACAACTGTACCTTAGATCGGTGGGGACTGATTGGGGTTCAACTATAGTCCAGTCCGAAGTTAACTTGGAGTAGGCTAGTGTCTGTAGCGGCTTAATACAGTGTGTATTCAATATGAACTAGGTCCCGGTATTTTTCTGCATTTGCGGTTTCCTCGTTAACAAAATTTCTGGTGTATGTGTTATTTCTTTTCCGCATTATATTTTATACAATTGAAATAGTACAGGTTGTGCGTTCGTGATCATCAATTGGAAATCCAACCTTTAGTTGTTGATTGATATTGATTGATCCTTGGACATTGGTCTTTGGTACCGTCCAAGTTATTCCTTGTATTTTGTAGTTGTAGGAAATCCTACACTACACCCCTCACAAGATTTCATTAACATTCAACTCAATTTTGGATTAACAATCCTAATTTTATTGATGAATCTTTAAACAATCTTACAAGAAAAGATAAAGGAATCAAGAATAATCTCTGCTCTAAATTTTCTCTCTCCTATTTATTTGCTTCTCACTAAAAAAAGATCTCTCCCTATTATTTACAACTGAATGACTATTTATAGGGAAATACATAGTGGATGAAAACTAATCTGTCCTTTATTTTCGGATATGGTTTGCGACATTCTCGCAACCTTACAAATGTTAATCTCGCAAACTCCCTAATTTTCGCAGGACCATCACATTTTTCTCATGATTTAGCTGACGTCGTTTATTATGTCATTTCTGAAGTTGTTCTGCGACAATGTTGTGTTGTGTTGTTAATAATTTCACTGAGGCATTATTGCTGCGAGATTCTGATCCTACATCTTGCCTCTTCTCGTATATTCTCTGCGAAGTAGAGAACGATGTGAGAAATGCCGCAGATGTCCATCTCTTCATATTCTGCATTTATCACACGTATCCTTTCTTCCATCTATTTCTTGACACGTCTTCCGTAACCGCTGCTTTTCAACCGCTCACGTCTTTTCGCATTAATAGTGTTTATTTCTTCGAGTAAAAAAAATCTTCTCTATATGTTCTTCTTACTCTTCTTTCCATTTTCTTTTTACTTTCTCTTCTCTTTTTACTCTCTCATCTCTGCAACTCTATTGTTCTTCCGTAAGTTCTGCTACTGTAATTCTTCCCTCTTCAATCTTCTTACTTTTCATTCATTCCCATACTTTATATTCAGATATGCCTCCAAGTGGTCAAAAACATGAGAAAACCTTAAAAGATGTTCAAAAAGATCTTGCCGAGAAAGGTTTCACACTTTCTACCATTCCTGGTGAAAGTGCCAAGTCAATTCTTTCTATCAAACTTTTCTCTGATCAACATTGTGATGATCAATCAATCATAGTTTCCCTGGGTCAAATTATCGCAGGTCTCCCTATTCCTCTTGATGACCCAGATATTCCTCTGTTCTATGAAATTCTCGCTCACTCGGGATTTTCGCGAGCTATCTTCCAATTGAGTGGGGATTGCATCCGTCTGATGATGGAGTTCGCTAACCGTGGTGCTGGTAAAGGATCTGTTTATTCCAAAGAACTTAGGGATCCTAAATTCGTAGATCTAAAGATAGTCGCTGAGAAGTATACAATAGCGAATTTCTTCGAAAATTATGAATTAATATCCACGAAGAAAGAGAATACTCGCTAGGGTATTCGCTTGAAAAGGAAGGATGTTATTGCTGAAGATTAGAGTTGTCAACGGGGCAAGCTAGGGTCAACCCGACTTTAGCTTGCCAAGCCATGGACGGGTTAGGGTCAACCCTATCCCTAGTACTATTCATGTACAAGCCAAAAAACCCAACGCTAACCCTAAGCGGGTCATCCCTACGGGTTGACGGGTTGGCTGGTCAATGTTATTTATTTAAATAAAAAAAATAAAAATTCTGATGTTACTGAGAATCGAAACTAGCTCTACCAAGTTCTCACTTAGCATTTTGACCACTGGGCTACGGGAGCACCTTTGACTTTATCCCGTAAGTACATGGTTTACATAGTATATTTTTGACCTAAAATAAAAACCCTGCGCCCAACTACATTTCTCGTTTCTTCTCCGCATCATCGTCTCTTCCCTTCCTCGGCTGCTGCATCTCCTTCGTCCTCCTTCCTCTTTTTTTCATTTTTCCTTACTTGCTTCTCTACCTTTTTAGATCAGGATTTAATTATGATACAACCTCTCTATCCTCTCGCCTTTCATTTTGCTTCTTTGTTGTTAGACCTAGATTTTTCTAGGAAGCTGTTCACAATAAGTTGATTATTTTTTTTATTATTTATTGAATCAGTTGATTATGATTTGTATGGTAAAAATCGTACATAAAACATATCCATCCTACATTCCTCTCCTTACATGTTTGTTTCTCTCTTTCTTTGATTAATATTATGGTTGCTTGATTTGTATGGATTAAAAGAATGGGTATTAACTAAATCTTCAAATTTCTGGGCTGGTTCTATTGTTCATCTTATTTGATAAATCTATGTTTTTTTACCACTTGTTTGTGTATACTTAAAATTTAATAAAGGTTTAGATGTACATACATATGATTAACATCTTGAAAATAAGAAATCAACGGGAATAAGGTCTAATCAGGTCTAGGTTTTCTATATTTCGTCAAGGTAATATAATTCAACGGGTTGTCTGGTAACCCGCGGGTTGACCCTAGCCCAGCTTGTTTTCTGTTAGGGCTATATATGCCAACCCTAACCCGGCCCATTTAGGCAACAAGTCAAGCCGGGTTAGGGTCAACCCGCGGGCCGGGTTATAAATTGACATCTCTACTGAAGATAAAATGCTCATGCATGACATTGATTGGCACTCTGGTAAGAATACAACCCCTCGTCAATCCAAAGATGATAAATGGTGCGTTTTTCCCTTGATGCTGAAAGGACCTTACATTGCTGGGTCAAATGTTCTTCCTGAGAATCTCGCTACTTATAAACTTTGGGTATTCTCTTGGCCCGAGAAGAAGAAAGAGGTATGTTTCTTCCAGTTTCGCCCACTTTACATTTATTTATTCTTTTGTTCGCTGATTCTTGCGACATTCTACAGATCCAGAAATTGAAAGATAGCTACCGCAAGATGATAGACGCATTTATGTGTCTAATTTGTCCTCAATGTTTCGTATTGTTAGTACTTGTTTTCGTCCTTATTATGGTGTTTTGTGTGTTTGTAGGTATTTTTGAAAAATAATTATTGTTGGAAAATTCGGCTCGAAAAGTTGTACGGAGCACCCCCGGAGGACAAGTGTTATTCGGACTCTCGCTTTTGGATAAGGGGTAACCTAATTACTAAGGGGCACCCCCAGGTCACCCCCAAGGCAGCTGCTATTCGCACCGCAGTTCTGGTTAGGGGGGAGGACATCTTCTTCCCAAATTCAAAAAACCAAAAATTGGCGGGAAAAAAATACTATCAACTGGCAGATGTTTTGTTGGAATTTTTGAACGTGTTCTAGGGCGATTCAATGGCTGATTTTTGGTAGGAAGTTGTGATATGTCCTAGCAAACACGTTTTGGGCTTTTGGTTCGATCAAATTTGGCCAGAATTAGCTGGATAATTCACGGAATGCAAAACAGGGAAACACGGGTTGGACACGGGATTGGAGAAGATTTGAGTGTGTTCTGCTCATGCATGAGGGCTCTAGCAACATTGTGGGTCGTGTGTAAACATTTCTAGAGTGACCAGGATGGAAATCTACGCGTGAGAAGCTAAATCAGGGAAGAAAATATTCCCAGAATATTTTTTCATCAAACCGAGTTAAGAGAGAATTATCTCGAGTTATAGCGAGACTTCTTGATCCTGTGGAGTATATATAGAGTGTTGGGGACTCATAGAATAGGAGAGAGAGAGAATTGGGAGAGGTTTAGAGCACTGCAGAGCAAGAAAATTGAAGTTGCAGAGGATCTGGTTCTGCTGCTGCTGCTGCTCGAGGAGGAAGAAGAAGAGGAAGAACAGACTACCAAAGGCAGTCGTTTACCAACAAAGACAACGACTGTCGTTTGTGGGTTATAGTTTTCCAACGACAACAGCACTTCATCTCTATCGTTGATTCTGGACGCCTTCTGTGGGTCGCAGAATCCTGTTTTATATCATTTTCTTGTCTTTCTCTTCATTGTAAAACACTTTTGAGCATCAATGAAATATTTTGAGAGGTTTTTCATCATGAGTAGCTAAACCCAATCCCAGGGGTGACAGAGGAATCCATTCTCACAATAATTATGTGGTAATCTCTATTTTTTTTATGCAATACTTTTATGTGATTAATTGCATTGATAAAAATGAATTAAATGATTTTTATTAATCAACTGTGTTTTCCCTTGATAATGCATGCTTAGTTTTAGACTCTTGATGCATTATACTTGTGATTAACATTTGATATTTTGGAAATCTGCTTTTGGCAATATTTTGAATCAAACCAATTATTTAAATTGCATAGTAAAAAAAAAAATTAGATCATATAAGTATTGTTGAATGGTGGAATCTTAAACCCCTATTTGTCCATAAAATTTCACATCACTTTGCTATTTAATTTTGCTACATTCTTAAGTTTTAAAATAAATCTAAAAATTTTATTCCCTCCACAAATCTGAAAAGAACCCATTTTTACCACTATCACTACAACCATTTGAAAATACATCAAATTTTTGGCGTCGCCGACGGGGATTTGTGCTTAGGTAGAATTTTTAGGTTTTTATTATTTTCATTTGTTCCTCTTTACGTTTCTTTGTTTGTGTCTTTGATTTGCAGGTTTGAAGATTGGACACTAAGGACTTGGAACAAAGCTCAAAGCTAAAAAAAAAAGAAAAAAAGAAGACAAATAATTTTTTAGGATTTAGTTTTATTATTATTTTTTTTAATTTTTAATTTTTTTTTTTTAGAATTGTATTAGGAAATTTTTGTAATATTTTTGCACTTTACTTTGGACATTTGGACAATTTTTTTTTTTTTTAAAACCCTACAGAAGGGTACCCTTAAATACAAACTGTTTGCAAGGAAGGACGACGATTACAATGTCGTCTCGGCCCCTCGGGTTCGTACACGACATAGGAGTCGTGGCTTCAGCGATTCTTCGCCCGTCTGGTACGGGAGGTAAGTCTTTCGAAACACCCGCGAATCTCTTGCAAGCGGGTTTACTGTATGCCTTAAGGTGATTATATGTTGAGGACTGAACCAGTTGCTTTAAATTCCTAGTAAAGGGCAAGGACTGGCCATACAAGATAAGGGTTCGGATTTCATCACCGTTCTCTTCTTGCCCGCCTTAGGAAAACGAAACCAAAAGCGAACCTAAGCCTAAAATTTTGAATAGAACGAGACCTATAGGGTAACGAGCTTAATAGGACAATCATTCGAAAAATATTGGTTACTCTTTTGAGCATACTTCGAAGTTCCGGATGGTTTCTGTGAGTTGAATGCGTGACTGCGCCGCCTTGAATACCGGTGAGGCCTTGGGTATCAAATCTCCACTGAGCTTCCCTCGCCTCTATTCAACTCACTTTGACTCATACTGATTCCAGAGAATTTGCTCAGATTGTAACGAATTCCTTTTCGAAGGATTAGAAGATGGTCTAGAAACAATCTAAGTGGAGCCATCATGCTTTTTGTTTGCTAGAAATTTTTAGGTTTGATTTGGTGGAGTCGGCCTGCTGTGTGTTTGCTTAGAACCTCCCTTCCTTAGGATTTTTGTTTGTGTGTATGCCAAGAGCGCTCGATTCCTTTACAGAGCGTGCTTGGAAAAGAGATAATTTTGGCCGTTTGATTAGTGACGAGCCTAAAAGATCTTCTTGTGGAAGCGGGGAGCTCGAAGACTCTTCTTTTGAGAGCCCCGTTTTTGGAAACTTCAGTTTTGAGAACCTATCTCTTCGTGAGGAAAGTACCCCTAGTACTTCTGCTGTGCCACTGATGGCAACTTTGAAAGATTACATGTTCCCAACTAGGTCCAACCGAGCTTCGTGCATTAAATTGCCAGCCACTACGGCTAATTTCGAGATAAAACCTAGTATTCTTCAGATGATCCCTATATACTTAGGAAAGGATGATGAGAACCCTTATTTTCATATTAGAGACTTGAGAATTTGTGGGACAATTAGAATAAAAGACCTTACTGATGAGGTCTTGAAACTTAAGATGTTTCCCTTTTCCTTGAGAGATAAAGCCAAGACCTGGATAAACAACCTACCATCTGAATCCATTGAAACATGGCAGGAACTTATTGCTGCTTTCTATATGAAATTCTACCCTAAGCATAAAACTGCAGCTGTTAGGCAGAAAATTAGTGCTAGTATGCAACAAAGGGAGAATCTCTTTATAGGTTTTTAGAGAGATTCAATGATCTCCTATCCCAGTGTCCTCACCATGGATTTGATAAGATGAAACTTGTAGAGATTATTTATAATGGTTTAGACTATTCGACCAAAGCCATGGTCGAGTCTATGTGCGCTGGTGAGTTCACTAGTAAAAATGTTGATGATGCTTTTACCTTCTTAGGAGCTATCGCTGAAAAATCCCAACAGTGGGAGTCTTGTGTTGAACCCCCTAAAAGACTCTTGGTCAATAGAAGTAGCACCAATATGGTAGATACGAGTTTTGCGTCAGATGCTAAGTTTGCTGCTTTATCTAGAAGGTTAGAAGCATTGGAAATGGGTCAATCTAAAAATAAGTCCCTTGTTGAACCTAATAGAGCCTCTCAAGTCTCTAGTTGTGGAATAGAGCCCGATAACTCATTCTGGAAGGTCAGGTTAGTGAAGAGCAAGCTCATGCTGTCTATAAAAATATAGGTTTGAAAACCGTCAGAAGTTTGACCCCTACTCAGAGACCTACAACCCTGGTTGGAGAAACCATCCTAATTTCTCTTGGTCTAAGGGCCAGAATCAAGGCCAGTCTAGTAATTCTCAGCCTCCCCCATTTTGGTTATACTAAGAACTCTTCAGGTCAGACCCAGAACCCATCTGAGAATAAATAACTAGCTTAGAGGAAACCCTTAGTATATTAAGGAAGAGCCAGGAGATGCTATCACAAAGCCAGGAAATGTTAGTAAAAAGCCAGGGTAATTTTCAAGAGGAAACCAAACAGAATTTTAAGAATAGTGCCCAGTCTTTTGCTAAATTAGAGCTTCAAGTCGGCCAAATAGCTAAGTTTATCAATGAGAGAGAAGAAGGAAGGTTCCCTAGTCATACTGATCCTAACCCTAGAGGAGAGAAATCGTACAATCATGTGAACTCTGTTAAACCCTTAGGAGTGGAAAGAAAGTTGATAATAAGGTCGACATACCTGAAAGTGAACATGCTGTAGTTCACCTTATAGCCAGAAAATGAGGAGACTGATAGAGTCTCCAAAGAGACCAATGAGGGTCCTGATGAGCCCGGCTTTGTTCCCAAGCCCCGTTCCCCAGCTTCTAGTTCCGACTAAGAGGGAGTCCAACTTTAATGATATATTGGAGGTTTTTAAGCAGGTTAATATCAACCTTCCATTATTAGATGCAATTAGGCAGATTCCCTCTTATGCCAAGTTCCTTAAGACTTGTGTACGCGAAAGCGTAAGCTCAGTGTCCAGAAGAAAGCCTTCATAGATAGTCATGTGAGTTCTATTATTCAGAATACCACTACTCCTAAGTATAAAGACCAGGGTCCCCTACCATTGCTTGTACAATAGGTAAGTACCGTGTTGAGAAAGCGTTGCTTGACTTAGGAGCCAGTGTGAACTTACTGCCATACCATGTGTACCTTAAGCTAGGACTTGGTGAGATGAAACCTACACAGATGACACTTCAGTTAGCTGATAGGTCCGTTAAAATTCCTCGTGGTGTGATCGAGGATGTTCTCATAGAGGTCGACAAGTTTATATATCCGGTGGATTTTGTTATCCTAGATACCCAACCTGTCCCTGACCCAGAGAACCAAATACCAGTGATTTTAGGTCGCCCGTTTTTAGCTACATCCAATGCGATCATTAACTGTCGAAATGGTATTATGAATTTGTCTTTTGGTAATATGACTATTGAGCTGAACATTTTTAATATTAGTAAGCTACCCTCTGAACTAGATGACTCGAATATAGATGAGGTGAACATGATAGGAACATTAGTCGAGGAGTCATTACCAAACACTTTGTTAGAAGATCCATTAGAGAAATGCCTAGCTCACTTTGGGATTGATTTTGATGATGATAAGGTGATTAATGAGGTGAATGCTTTGTTAGATTCAACCTCTTTGTTAGATACTAGTAATGGATGGAAACCTAATTTCGAACCACTACCAGTTTCTAAGTCTACCCTAGTTCCTTCTTTAGAAAAGCCTCTTAAGTTGGACCTAAAACCATTGCCAGATACCCTGAAGTATGTGTTTTAGGCCCGTCTGAGACTTTACCTGTGATTGTTTCTTCCGACTTGGATAGAGATCAGGAAAGTAGGCTAGTAACCGTCCTTCAAAACAACAAGGAAGCTTTAGGGTGGACCATAGTAGACATTAAGGGTATAAGTCCTACTGTTTGTATGCATCAGATCTATTTAAAGGAAGACACCAAACCTTCTAGGGAGATGCAACATCGACTAAACCCCAATATGAAAGAAGTAGTTCGAACTGAGGTTCTTAAGCTATTAGATGCAGGCATTATCTACCCTATTTCAGACAGTAAGTGGGTCAGCCCCGTTCAGGTTATTCCCAAGAAATCTAGCATTACCGTAGTCCAGAATGATAACAATGAGTTAATCCCGACCCGAGTGACCACGGGTTGGCGTGTTTGTATTGACTATAGGAAATTGAACAAGGTCACTAGGAAGGACCACTTTCCCCTTCCCTTTATCGACCAGATGCTAGAGAGATTAGCTGGACATAGTCACTACTGCTTTTTAGATGGCTACTCTGGATATAATCAGATCGTTATTGCCCCAGAAGACCAGGAGAAAACCACTTTTACCTGTCCCTTTGGTACCTTTGCGTATAGACGCATGCCTTTCGGGTTATGTAATGCCCCTGCGACTTTTCAGCGTTGCATGATGAGCATATTTTCTGACATGGTAGAACGGTTCTTAGAGGTCTTTATGGATGATTTTTTCAGTGTTTGGTTCGTCTTTCGATGAGTTCTTGCATCATTTGTCATTAGTTTTGACTAGGTGTAAGGAAAAGAATTTAGTGCTTAATTGGGAGAAATGTCACTTTATGGTTCGTTCAGGAATTGTTCTAGGGAATATTGTATCTTCAAAGGGTATAGAGGTACATAGAGCCAAAGTTGACCTTATTAAAACTTTACCGGTCCCAAAAACCGTAAGAGATATTAGGTCATTCTTAGGGCATGCTGGTTTTTATCGTCGTTTCATTAAGGATTTTAGCTTGATGTCTAGACCTCTTTGCAATTTGCTTGCAAAAGATGTTAAGTTTGTCTTTAATGATGCTTGTTTAGAGGCTTTTGAGAAGCTTAAGTCATTACTCACTACCGCCCCCATAGTCCAGGCACCCAAATGGAACCTACCCTTTGAGATCATGTGTGATGCTTCAGATTATGCTATTGGTGTTGTGCTAGGTCAGCGAGAAAATAAGTTGCTTCATGTGATTTACTATGCTAGCAAAACTCTGAATGATGCCCAGTTGAACTATACCACTACCAAGAAGGAACTTTTAGCCATTGTGTTTGCCTTAGACAAGTTTAGACCATATCTCTTAGGTTCTAAGATCATCATATATACTGATCATGCTGCTTTAAAATATCTTTTGTCTAAGAAGGATACTAAATCTAGATTGATTAGGTGGATTCTGTTGTTGCAAGAGTTTTCTCCAGACATTAGAGACAAAAAGGGTGCCGAAAATGTTGTAGCAGATTACTTGTCTAGGCTAGTTGTTAGTTCCCCAGATGATTCCCTTCCTATAAGGGATAGCTTTCCTGATGAACAATTGTTCTTTGTTACCCAATTTCCTTGGTATGCGAATATAGTGAACTATCTTGTTACTGGTAGAATGCCCCAACATTGGGGTAAACAAGATCGTTCTAGATTTTTAGCTGAGGTTAAGCACTTCTTTTGGGATGATCCTTATTTGTTTAAGTATTGTCCAGACCAGATTATTAGGAGATATATACCTGAGAGTGACCAGTCCAGTATTATTTCCTTTTGTCATGATCATGCTTGTGGGGGTCACTTTAGTGCTAAGAAAACTGCTGCTAAGATATTGCAGTGTGGATTCTATTGGCCTTCGTTGTTTAAAGACTCCCACAGTTATTGCGTTACTTGTGAACGATGCCAGAAATTAGGAACCATTTCCCGTAGGAACATGATGCCCTTGAACCCTATTTTAATTGTTGAGGTCTTTGATGTGTGGGGTATTGACTTTATGGGTCCGTTTCCTAATTCTTTTGGTAACCTATACATCCTTGTCGCCGTAGACTATGTCTCTAAGTGGATTGAGGCGGTTGCGTGTAAAACCAATGACCATAGGGTTGTGATTGAGTTCTTGAAAAATAATATACTTACACGTTTTGGTACACCACGAGCTATAATTAGTGATGGAGAGTCGCACTTTTGTAATGGGCCTTTTAAGCTTATGATGAAGAAATATGGTATTACGCATAAGATAGCTACACCGTATCATCCACAGACTAGGGGTCAGGTAGAGGTTTCCAATAGGGAGATAAAACGTATATTAGAGAAAACAGTTAATCCTAATCGGAAAAACTGGTCGTCTAGGCTTACTGATGCCTTATGGGCTTACCGTACTGCGTTTAAGATCCCCATTGGAATGTCGCCTTATCAGCTTGTTTATGGAAAGGAATGTCACTTACCTGTTGAGTTAGAACATAGAGCTTATTGGGCTGTTAAGCAGCTAAATTTTTCACTTGACGAGGCAGGAGCCCATAGGAAACTCCAGCTCAATGAGTTGGACGAGATTCGTATAGATGCTTACGATAGTGCGAAGGAGTATAAGAACAAAATGAAACTTGTGCATGATAGAAACATTTTACGGAAGTCATTTTCTCCAGGTCAAAAAGTTCTTCTGTATGATACCCGCTTGCATCTTTTCCCTGGGAAGTTACGTTCTCATTGGACGGGTCCTTTTATTGTTCGCACTGTTTTTCCTCATGGAGATGTTGAGATCGAGACACCGGATGGTAGTAGTTCTTCGAAGGTTAACGGTCAGAGATTGAAACCCTTTTTAGAGCCCTTTCCTATAGGTGATGTTGAGGAGGTCCCTCTGGAGGACCTTGTTTACCCTTGATTGACCATCGAGGCAGTTGTATGTTGTATATTAGTTTTTGATTTTCTTCACCCAGGTACTATCTTTCCAACTTCTCCTCGTGTTATTTTACTTTTGGTACTGCTCTTTAATTAGAAACATTGAGGACAATGTAAGATTTAAGTTTGGGGGTGGCGAAGAAACTTTTTGTTAGCTTTTAGTTGCAATAAATAAACTCCAGAGCCTAGAAATTTATGCGTATTCAGGATGGCACTAACTAATCTAAATGGATGGAAGCATCTTGGTTGTAGGAGTTGAGGAACCAATCTGATTAGATGGAAAAATCTATAGGTCTATTCATAAAAGCACAGAGCTCAGGTGTTAGAAATAACATGATAGTTGCACTCTTTTTTTTATTTTATTTTTTCATTTTAAACTATGTTTCTCTAAGTGATTAGGTGGGGCACACGATTCAAGTTGTTACCACTGCTAGGGTGAATTAGAGTGACTGAGTTACTAAAATAAAAAAAATAAAAAAAAGAGAGACCGGACCAGTTAGACCGATCGGAATAAGTATTAACACTTGGATAGCAATATGCGTGTGTTCTCCCTGTTTCCATCGCCTAAGCAAGCGTGGAATGCAGGACCCGTGGGAACTATCGTGTAATCTGCTGACAAGAAGCATGCGCTTGGATCAAAAAGATCTATTCATGCCGTTAAGTTAAAAAAAATGGTTATTGTTCTGTGTAGTCAACTGCTGGTTCCCTTGTATTTTCCAGTTTGTTGATCTAGATTTAAGTTATTGACCACTGGTTCCCTTGTATATGCCAGTTGTGTTGATATTAGTCAGACCGGTATCTCAGTCCATTAGGATAGGTTCATTCTGGCAGTGGCCTTCAGACAAATATGTGAAACATCGATCATTTGGTTAACATCAAAACCATCTACATTTTTCTATTTCCATCTCCTTTTTCTATCCATATGATTAGTTTGACTCCGAATATGATGATGTCCATAGTGCAACTATCTGAGTAGAGCTCTGTCACTTTATATGAATTTTAGTATGCTTGAGTGTAAACTCGTGTACAACAATTGGAATTTCGCATCAGGGTACTTCCTCCTGTAGTCAGTGATTGTAAGCCAACCAAGGAGATTCTTTAGTGCCTTCCAAGGTTCGACATAGATAGTTAGGGTCTGGAGTAATGGTTTTGTGGGTACACCTTTGGTAAACCCTCCCGAGATTAACTCGGTTTTATTTTTTATTTTTGCTCGAGGACTAGCAAATAATAAGTTTGGGGGTATTTGATAGACGCATTTATGTGTCCAATTTTTCCTCAATGTTTCGTATTGTTAGTACTTGTTTTCGTCCTTATTATGGTGTTTTGTGTGTTTGTAGGTATTTTTGGAAAATAATTATTGTTGGAAAATTCGGCTCGAAAAGTTGCACGGAGCACCCCCGGAGGACAAGTGTTATTCGGACTCTCGCTTTTGGATAAGGGGTAACCTAATTACTAAGGGGCACCCCCAGGTCACCCCCAAGGCAGCTGCTATTCGCATGGAAGTTCTGGTTAGGGGGGAGGACATCTTCTTCCCAAATTCAAAAAACCAAAAATTGGCGGGAAAAAAATACTATCAACTGGCAGATCTTTTGTTGGAATTTTTGAACGTGTTCTAGGGCGATTCAATTGCTGATTTTTGGTAGGAAGTTGTGATATGTCCTAGCAAACACGTTTTGGGCTTTTGGTTCGATCAAATTTGGCCAGAATTAGCTGGATAATTCACAGAATGCAAAACAGGGAAACACGGGTTGGACACGGGATTGGAGAAGATTTGAGCGTGTTCTGCTCATGCGTGAGGGCTCTAGCAACATTGTGGGTCGTGTGTAAATATTTCTAGAGTGACCAGGATGGAAATCTACGCGTGAGAAGCTAAATCAGGGAAGAAAATATTCCCAGAATATTTTTTCATCAAACCGAGTTAAGAGAGAATTATCTCGAGTTATAGCGAGACTTCTTGATCCTGTGGAGTATATATAGAGTGTTGGGGACTCATAGAAGAGGAGAGAGAGAATTGGGAGAGGTTTAGAGCACTGCAGAGCAAGAAGATTGAAGTTGCAGAGATTCTGGTTCTGCTGCTGCTGCTGCTCGAGGAGGAAGAAGAAGAGGAAGAACAGACTACCAAAGGCAGTCGTTTACCAACAAAGACAACGACTGTCGTTTGTGGGTCATAGTTTTCCAACGACAACATCACTTCATCTCTATCGTTGATTCTGGACGCCTTCTGTGGGTCGCAGAATCCTGTTTTATATCATTTTCTTGTCTTTCTCTTCATTGTAAAACCCTTTTGAGCATCAATGAAATATTTTGAGAGGTTTTTCATCATGAGTAGCTAAACCCAATCCCAGGGGTGACAGAGGAATCCATTCTCACAATAATTATGTGGTAATCTCTATTTTTTTTATGCAATATTTTTATGTGATTAATTGCATTGATAAAAATGAATTAAATGATTTTTATTAATCAACTGTGTTTTCCCTTGATAATGCATGCTTAGTTTTATACTCTTGATGCATTATACTTGTGATTAACATTTGATATTTTGGAAATCTGCTTTTGGCAATATTTTGAATCAAACCAATTATTTAAATTGCATAGTAAAAAAAAATATTAGATCATATAAGTATTGTTGAATGGTAAAATCTTAAACCCCTATTTGTCCATAAAATTTCACATCACTTTGCTATTTAATTTTGCTACATTCTTAAGTTTTTAAAAAAAAAACTAAAAATTTTATTCCCTTCACAAATCTGAAAAGAACCCATTTTTACCACTATCACTACAACCATTTGAAAATACATCACAGGACTAGGAAGGCTAATACCTTGTTAGCTCTTCGCTCATACACAGATGAGGTAAGAAATATTCTCTTATGATTTTAAACAATATATTTTTGCCTCTATTTCTTATTTCTATCTGTGTGTGAAGGTTATCGCTGAAATAGAAGAGCCTGCCAATGTTGCGAAGACTGGTGATAAAGGCAAAGGTGCTCTTCGCAGGGAAAAACCAACTGCTCCTCCTTCAAAGAAAAGAAAGATCCGTTCTTCCTCTCATTCAAATACTCCTTCTCATGAAAACTTCGAGAGTGATGAGGACGAGGATAATGATGACTTTGATGCAAATGAAGATTCTTCATCTGAATCTTCTATGTCTAAACTCTCTGGCATCTTTTCTGATTCTTGGAAAGGAATGGGAGATAGTTAACTCGCTAATACCTGCAAAACTCTCGCCATGATTTGCGATGTTACTTTATTGGATGGTGATAGTTCTCTTCACGGAGTTTCTAGATCGATGACTCCCAACTTCTTGCATTCTCTTAATAGTCTGGTATGCTTTCTTCTTTTTACTTCTTCATTATTGGAACTCAAAATCTCTTTCTATTTTAATACTTTTTACATTTTCCCGCAGGATGGAAAAGCTTCTTTCGATGTTGCCTCAGATTTGGAGAGGAGACGCAAAATTCTTGAAAAGAAGAATCTTCAATTTCGCACGAAGAATGTAGAACTGGAAACTGAAGCTAAGGTTCTTCGTGAGAAGAACGGACAATTAGAAGCTGAAGTTAAAAGTCTTCGCGAGAAGAACAAACAACTGGAAACCAACACTTCTTCGCAAAGGAACAAAATTTCTACTCTTCAATAGGATAATGATCAGCTCTATGGTATGCAATTTTTCTCCTTTCCCTTCATTCATTCATCCTATTGTCTTATCTTATTTGATTAATCCTTTTTGCAGACATTTATGGTCTTTCTAATGAAGCCATTCTTCTTCGTTCATTTCCCGATGCCCTAGATAATGACACTCTTCTTGAACATCTTAATAAATCTTTGAATAGTTTCTCTAATGATAAAATTTCATCTCTGCCTTTGAATGAACTTAAATCCAAATTTCGCCTCTTAGAGATTGATCATAGATCTAGTTTAGGTTTAGCCAACCAATTTAAACGTTTTATCTCAATTGTAAAGAGAATATCAATGAATTAAGAACCAAGATTAGCAAACTTATAGATGATAAAGATCGTATCTCTGATCAAGGTGTTAAGGCTTTCGCGAAATTCCAAGAGACTCTTCTTGAGGTTCAACTTGAACGAGATGAAGCCAATCGTCAAAATGCTTTGCTTAGCAAAAGAGAAAACCTTCGTTCTCGTCTTCTCATAAATAGTGATGATGAGTTAGCTTGGGCCGCGACAATCTTGGATAACGCCAGAAAACATTTAGGTGTAAATGTTAGTCTCCAAGTTGAGCATACAGCCTTGATTAGAGATATGATTTCTTAGAGAGAAGGTCATTAACTGTTTTCCTTTATTAATCTTTGGTTTTTCACGAGTTTTTATCAAGTTACTGATTAATTGCTATATGTTTCGCATGATCTGAAAGTAGATATCGCCAAAGAGTTGAGGAACTTGAAGCTAAAAAAGAGGAACTCGCAAAGAATCTTTCTTCTCGCAACGACAAATATTCTAGATCAAAGAATCAAATCAAGATCACTATTGCGAACTTTAAGAACGACGCTCTGCACTTTCGCAATCAAACTATTCAAATGGTTTGTGATGACCATAGTATTCCTCACTCTGATTATCCTTGTCTCTTGGAGGAGATCCCAAAGAATATGCCTAGTCTGAACATTCTGATAGCGAAGCTAATGATGAAGAATCTGATGGTGATGAAGGTTCTGATGCAGACGAAGAAGAGAACAAGTCTGATGGAGATGATGAAGGATCAACTAAGAAGTAGTCTTTGTTTCTTTCTTTGATCTTCTCTAATACTTGTACATTTATTCCTTATTTTGTATATTTGCGAATTCTTTTGGTTCCCCATATTCCTTAATATATGAGTTTCTTTCATTTCGACCTGCATTCATTAAAACAATTCTTCCTTGCAATACAGTTAATCAACATAATCATTAATTTTTGAGTTTTTGCGTAAATCTATCATGTGGAGACAAATAACATTTTCTAATTTCATTCATTCCCATACTTGCCTCTGTTATTTGTATCCAAATGAGAGATTTTGCAGATTTTTCTTATTTTGTGCCTCAACTTCGCAATTGTTTATGTATAATTTCGCAATCATATGCGAAGTGAATTTTGATTCTTTTCAAAATCTCATTCATGTGTGGTCTTATTTTTCCTTCCTAGTTAAAGGTCTTATTATGCCACCTCTTGTCATTGCGAAAAAATCGCAGGACGTCCTTGCATTTTCATGCAAAAACCCATTGATCTTGCCTTAACTTTTTCTTTTGTATTATTGCCTCTTCAGGAATGTTGCGACAATATGACAGGACTAAATATTCTTGCGAAAATAAATCCCCATTACATTGCCGTCTTGCGACGAAATCGCAGGACGTCTTCGCACTTTCATGCGAAAACCCATTGATCTCGTCTTATCTTTTTCTTTTGTATTATTGCCTCTTCAGGATTGTTGCACAAATATGACAAGTCTTAATACCCTTGCGAGTAAAAAGCCTCATGACATTTGCGTCTTAAGACACTTATCAGCTCCCTAATGGAGGGTGCCTCCCTTATCTTACCCCTGGTTGCCCCTTCAAGGAGGCGTACCTCTACCATACAAGGTTGGATCCTCCCATCCGGTATTAACAACAACCAGTTGTTTTCGCAACCTTTTATCCCTTTTACCTATAGGGCTTATGGTTACGAGACTGCACCCTAAGTGGGGTTTTCTTCGGGCCGAGTGCAGTATACGCCAAGACTTGTCAAGAATGGCAAGGTACGCTCCAGACGTCCCTGACACTCTTGACTCAAAAGTGTACCTCGACGCCTTGGTCAGATTCTGCACTCCTTGGGAGAGTCCTTATTACCTTAGTCGCCCAACCTAAGTCATATTCTTAAGTTGAGAATCCAAGGTGCCTCTCCCGGATGGGATTTATTGACCCCAAATCTCCATGACTCAGGTTCCGGGGGCAGCGTAGCCTTTCCCTGAGCCATGCAACAGGTACCCCCTTATATGACGTACTTTAGGTCTTACATTTGCCTCTTGCGAAATTGTATTCGCGAACTAGGGTGTACGCCATAAAGGTTCGCCCCTTTCTCTTTTGTCATTGTTCTCTGATTGTCTTTTGTAGAATTCATTATCTCTGCGAGATTCTCACATCATCACATCATATTTGCATTTCTCAATCTCTTTTTTATCATTCAGTAAAATGTACTTTTGAGAATTTTATTTGTTGCGAGAGTGTCGGAACAAATCAATCATTCATACACTTCTTATTTTTATTACCTTTGCCATTCTCTGCTTCTTTTTTATTTTCTGCTACTGCTTCCTTGGTAGTGGTATGTTCACCATTTCTTATTCTGAGCTAGCATTAGTTTCGCAACATTTCTTCTTCTTTTCGTTCGATTGCATCCACCATAAATCTCTCACTTCTTTGTGTCTCTTTGATTTTGCGTCGCCAACTTTCCTTCTTGTTTGCTCTTCCTTCGCAGGATTCTACCTCAGTTTCGTAACATTTCTTTCCTTCAACCCAATATCCTTTTATGATTCCTACACCGCTGGGGTGAGGGAATTTGGTGCACTGGTGGAAAGTTGAAGCTACACCTCGAATCCCATGTAGCCAAGGTCAACCAATTAATGCATTGTAGGGTGACTCTACGTCAACAACACAAAATAGGATTTCAGAAGATATTCCCTTCAATGGAATTCACATAGTAATCCCCCCTTTAGGCTTCTTAGCAGCACCATTAAAAACATATATCTTATATGTTGATGGTATAAGATCATCATCTCTCCCTCCCCTGGTTTTATAAGTATGATAGAATAAGATGTTCACAGAGCTTCCGGTATCGATTAGAATCCTATTAATTGCCCATAAATCTTCAGCTTCATCATCTTCATCTTCTTTCGGTTTTGGATTAATTTCTAATTTTACCACTAATGGATTGTCATGTACTTCTCCACCTTCAGGGACTTCTTCTGCGGTAAAAGAAATAGTCTGTTTCTGCCATTCCTCTAGCGGCGAGATTTTCGCAATATTCATAATTTCTCTTCCATCATTGTCTCTTGCGAACACTCTACTCAAAACATTGTCATGAAAATCTTCAATTGTCTTGTATGAATGTACGATAGAGTGACAGAATAGATTCTTTGCTTTTGCACCAACTTCTACGAAGAATGTTTCCTTTTCTTTTACCGTGTTTACTCTGTGATGCTCTAGTGGTGGTGTCGGCAATGGTTGAGATTGTGGATGCCCTAGCAGAAAGTGGTTTAGCTTTCCTTGATCTATCATTCTCAGAATAATTCTCTTTACATTTCTGCAATCGTTTGTAGTATGTCCATGGAAATGATGATAAGAACAGAACTCATGACTTTTGCGGCTTTGAGGTGGTTCCGTTCCCATGTTTCATGGTGTTGGTGTATTCTCCATCAAAATTATAGCTTCCCATATTTTCTCCACACTTGCGTTCAGAGGTGGCATTTTGATTTCTTCCCATACTACCTTGTGACCTCCTTGTCCTCTGTTATAATTTTGTCTTTGACCTCCATAAGTTTCTTGCGGCTGATCAAGTCTTTGAATCTTATTATTTCCACCACGATTGTAGAAATTTCTTTCTCTTTCATACTCCTCTTGATCTCGGCTTCCCATAGCCACCAGTTTCTGTTGATTGTTGTTGCCTGTAACCTTTTCTTGTTGTACTTGCGAAGTGCTCGCCACTGTGTTTATTAGTTTACGTAATAAGCTTGCATTCACTGCTTGTGAATTTTTGTTCGCAACTGGGTATGATTCCATTTCATTTTGCCTTTCCTCTAGAGCAATATACTCTTCCGAAGTTCTCGCAGTTCAGTCATTGTGATTGTATTCTTGACTCTGAAAATTTGGATATACAATAGATTGGTTGCGAACATAGCATTGATAAATGATAAGATAAGATATCTCTCATCCACACGGCCAGCCATTTGACTACACATAGTCCTCCATCTTTTAGTTAGGTGCTTCAAACTTTCGCCAATACTTTGTTTTAATCCAAACACGTCTTCAATACCAGGTCGCGAAGAATTGTTACTTATATATGCCCCCAGGAATGTAGTCTGCAAATGATTGAAGGATGTTATTGTATTTTTTGGTAAACCTTCGAACCATTTTAACGCCTCCCCTGTTAAGCTGGATGAAAAATACTTGTATAATACGACATCATGATTTTCCCATTATAGCATGCACCTCACATAGGCTTTAATGTGTTGAATTTCACAAGTTGTTCCATCAAAAATATTGGTTAATGCAGGCAAATTGCATTTTGGGGGTATTCCTCCTAGCTGTACTTCTCTTGTAAATGGAGTTTTCACAGATTCCTCTATAGCTTCATCTAATTGTCTTCTGCCTACTTCTCCTCTATTGTTCAGCATTTCTCTCATTTCTTCCAATTCTTTTAAGATTTGTCCATTTACGTCTGAGTTTTGATCCATTGGTCTCTTTAATTTCACTCCCCTTCTTCTACGTTCATGTCTTTCTTCTCTTGCGAAATTATGCATTTCTTCTTCATCATCCTCATCTCGTCTTCTCCTGCGATTCTCTTCCTCATCTCTATCTTGAATTCGCATATGATGACGTCTCTCATTTTCCCCTCCATGATTTTTTTCATTTCTTATCAATTCCATTCGTTGTATTTCAGCACTCCTCTGTACTCTATCATACTCTTCATTGAGATTACCGTTATTCCGGTTTTGTGTACGCCTTCTTTCTCGATTGTCTTGGTTATTCTGGCGAATCGCCTCCTGCAGCTCTTGTTCTTCCATTTCCTCTCTCAATATTTCACGTTCGCGAGTTAAACGTGCTTGTTCAGCATAGTGTCTTTCAATTTCTTCTTCAATCGTTTGTTGATTTCTTTGAGCTTCTCTCTCATGTAAAATTCTCCTTCCTTCCTCTCGATTACCTTCGCCATCTTGATTATTTCGTCCTTGATGTTGTCCATTCTCTTGATTTCTATCATTTTGCCTATCACCAAAAGTTTCGTTTTGTGGAACGTAGCGATCATCAATTATTTCTCTATCTTCGCAATGTTCTTCATTAGGATTTGGTATTTCTTGTTGAATATTATTTTCAGCATTAACTGTGGGTGAGTTTCGCCTCATCTCTCTTCTAGTTGATCTTGAATATGATCTTGTAGTACTTCTCGATCTTCTATTCTGTAGTCTCATATTTTCCATCCTCAATTCGTGATTTTGCCTTGTTAGATTTGCACGTTCTTCTGTCTCAGCTCTTCTTTCTTCATGTATTCTTCTTCTCAACGTTTCTAACGCTCCAATTTCCTCATCTCCTTGAATTATTCCTTCATCTTCTTCTGGATTTCTCTTTATCTGTCTATGGTTCCTGGTTTGCTCCTCTTTTTCTACTTCTTCTGCTGATTTGATCGCCAAGTGTGTATACTCACCCTATCATAATCTATATTCCTTCCTTGTATTAGTGTTTGTTGAACTGGTGATTGAATTTGATTTTCTCCATTATTTCTCATTCTAGTAGATTCTCCCATTTCACTTCTTTCCCTTCCAGCAAGTCTCTTGCTTCTTCTAACAATATTTGGTTGTTCCGATGTATTTTTTCTTCTAGACATTTCTTCAATATTAATGAATTGTAAGAGATTACGTAAAATTCTTCACCAATTATTCTAATTTCCCACAAATCAGAATATTAATCTTCAACTTTTTCTAGGGTGATCTTCAATCTTCGTTCCCTGTTTCTAGCGCCAAAAATGTAGTTGCATGAAATCCTACACTACACCCTTCACAAGATTTCATTAATATTCAACTCAATTTTGGATTAACAATCCTAATTTTATTGATGAATCTTTAAACAATCTTACAAGAAAAGATAAAGGAATCAAGAATAATCTCTGCTCTAAATTTTCTCTCTCCTATTTATTTGCTTCTCACTCAAAAAAGATCTCTCCCTTTTCTTTACAACTGAATGACTATTTATAGGGAAATACATAGTGGATGACAGCTAATATGTCCTTTATTTTCGGATATGGTTTGCGACATTCTCGCAACCTTACAAATGTTAATCTCGCAAAGTCCCTAATTTTCGCAAGACCATCACATTTTTCTCATGATTTAGCTGACGTCGTTTATTATGTCATTTCTGAAGTTGTTCTGCGACACTGTTGTGTTGTGTTGTTTATAATATCGCTGAGGCATTATTGCTGCGAGATTCTGATCCTACATATTTGATAAAGACTCGCTATTGTTCTTAGCTTGAGTAAAAATCAAATCAAGAGAGAGATATTAACTCATTGAGATACTTTTATCTAGATTGAGTCGGACTGTCTAGTTGATTCTCTAGCAAAGTATTTCGGAGTTATTCCATACAGATTGCTAATCGAAATATTGGGTGGTGTTGTTAGACCCCCGCTTTTTAAAAGTCCTCATTGCCCAGGAAGTCTGATACTGTGAGGTTGACGTCAGGGGTTACATCATTTTCTTCTAAATAGTTAGCCTCTTGTTCGAGAGTTTCCCAGTACTTTTTGTAGCTCGCAGATACATTGACACTAAAATAAGGTGCATTTTCATTTGCGTCCTTTTTGTTAGTGGGATTTTTAGGTGTTTTCTCGAACTTAGGATCACTACCACTATGGATGTGCCAAACATTGGAACGACCTTTAGTCCTCGAACTCGATTATGTCCCTTATGTCCTCTTCCACGAGAGGTGTTATCTCCACGTATGTACGGATCATGGGGATGTGAATCATAATATTGAGTCGTCTTTCCTTTGGGATTCTTTCCTTTATTGACCTTGCCATGGTTATATTCAGGAACTTTCTTTTTCCCGACAGCTCTGGAATTGTTATTGACAAGAATCTCATTGTGCCTTTCGACCACTTGCATTAAGTTTATCAACCTACTGAATGTGTTGATTCATTTGTTTGTCAACCTCTAAATGATATTGGTTCACTAGTATCATGGACAAGGCGGGAAAGCTCGATAGGGTTTTCTGAATCATTTCCTCATCTGTGAGTTTCTTTCCATAGAAGCCCATGCGTGCCTGCATTTGGAGCATGTCTTTTTGGAAATCATTTACTTTTACATAATCGAGGAAGCAAATTTTGTTCCACAAGACGTTCAATTGCGGTACTACGGAATCATGAATGTTCCCAAAACGATTATCTAGAGCATCCCATAACTCTTTTGGTGTCTTCAAGTGGTGATAACCCCAATGTAGGTTAGGATCAATGTGCCTTTTGTGGAACATAAGAACATGAGCGTTGTCTTTTTCAGTTGCCGAAGCAGCGTCGGCAGATGGCTTGATAGTGGAGGTGTAGTCTTTTGGTACGAAGGTGGTTTCCAAATCAGATATCCAACGGTGGTACTCAAGTCTTGCTGAGTCCAAAAGTTCGAATTTTGGTCGAATTGGGTCCATCTACATAGACAAAATAAAGGACATTAATATGGTGCTCAAGTCCTTCTAAGTCCACGACAAATCCCTGTATCATTTCTTGTGACCAAATTACTTTATGGCCAAGATGGATACCAAAACCAAATTTCTTTATGGTTTTGTGGGGAATACAGATATGTCATATAGTCCAATCTCTGGTCATAACACCTTCCACAAAATTAATTAACCAAATTTATTTATGGTTTTAACAAGAGCAAACCGTTTGCTAACCAAATTTATTTATGGTGTACAAATTACAAATCGTTTGGTAATAAGGTTGACAAAATATTTTGAATATTTAGTATCAAACCATTTTGGGACAAATATTTTATAGTATATTTAAATATATATATATATATATATATATAATGCATGGTAAATCATTTTAGTAATAACCATGATATTTGATGAAAAATAGCATAAATATATACATGCATACATATAAGTAGTAAAAAAATCATGATACCATGCTTTTTATAGAAAATAGTTACATATATACATCTATACTATACATGCATACTCATTATACTAATTTTCCTGATAAGTTTTACAAATCAGTGACATCGTGGTTTTCAAGAGTAGACAACATACACATATGAATTCATGTTTTTTCAAAAGTAAAAAAAAGGTTCAACATCACATGGCGAGTTAGAAATAAAATCAGGTGAGTTTTTTTTTCGTTCCTATAAATAAAAAAAAACACACTTTTGTGCATAACATGATTTTATGTAAGAAAACTATAGACAAAAAAGTCACTTTCAAGTGATAAAGAAACAAAATTACTATCATTATCAAGTAGAAAATAAGCTAGTAGAAATCATATGGATTTTTTTTTTCTTTTAACTTTTACCTTTTGGTGTGAACAAAATAAATAGTACAAGCATGTGATAATAAGTTCCAAAATCATGTATATATCATGTATATAACAATTATTAGACATGGATTCGTTAAATAAATCAAAAAGTAAATGGATTGGATATACCTTCTTTTGGAAAAACTTTTTGTTGTTGTTGAAGGATGAGTACTCAATTGGCTAGAGGTCGTGCTGATAACGTGTTCAAGGTAGTAGTTAAAACAAAAAAAAACGTAAGAGGAGATAAAATATGTAAAGGGAAGAAGAAGAATCAGGTGTATTTTCTCATTAACATTTCCTCTTTAAATACATGAGATAAAGACAATGTGGGAGTACATGTGTTGATTGACATAGAGGAAGTGCTCCATGTGTCTGTCATAATATGGAAGTTTCCCATGCATAGTGAC
Source organism: Papaver somniferum (assembly GCF_003573695.1). Taxonomy (NCBI): domain Eukaryota; kingdom Viridiplantae; phylum Streptophyta; class Magnoliopsida; order Ranunculales; family Papaveraceae; genus Papaver; species Papaver somniferum. The sequence goes on from NC_039362.1 coordinate 123,573,287, forward strand.
ACATGGGGTGGTTGATAGACACATTTTTGTGTTTAAGTTGTCCTCAATTTTCTGTGTTGTTGGTACTCAATTTTGTACTTATTATGGTGTTTTGTGTGTTTGTAGGTATTTTTGGGCAATAAACATTTTTGGAAAATTGGGCTCGAATAGTTGTTAAAGGTACCCCGAAAGAATTATTAAAGGCACCCTCAGTTTCGATAACGGCACCCCATATGTTATAAACACACCACTTCTGGATAAGGGCATGCCATCCACTTCATTTGAATTTCCAGTTTTGGCAAGAAATTTGGTTATTCTTTAACAGAAATTAGGGTTTGTATTTTGGAGAAGATTCAGGGAGACTCGATGGCTGAAATTTCATGACAAGACTTGTTTAAGCTTAACAGGCATGGTATGATCGATGCTTTGGGATATAATTTGCTGGAGATTTAGATTGAACAAGTCAGGTAGTTGCGTGTTTTTCTTTTGAAAACCCGATTATTCCTGTTTTGGATTTGGAGGATTTTTAGGAAGATTCAAGTGCTACTGTTGATTGGATTGGGCCTGTTGCAGCCAAACAGGACCGGTAAGTCCATCAGAATCGAAGAAATTGAGCCGCAACATGAACTTGAAGTCAAACGGGGAAGTACGTGTGCAGTTGAGATAATCACCGGATTACAACATGTTTAGACGTGTGTTGCCCGTGTTTGGATAGAGTTGGGTTGCTGAAGAAGCATGAAGCAGTGCAACAAGGATATTTTGCACGCAATTCACAGCTGCAGATGCACGGAAAAAGGAAAGAAAATATTTTCTTTAATACCAAATAATGGAGGATTATTTGGAGTGAATGAGCGAGATTTCTTGGTTTTGTTCGATATAAATAAGTTGTTGGGGTTGTGAGAGAGGTATGGAGAGTTTGGGGGATGTAACAGAGTGCTCAGAATCGAGGATTAGAGAATCACCATTGCTGCAGAGAGGAGGAGGAAGAAGAAGAACACAGAACAACAATTAAAAACAGTCGCAAAAACCGTTACCTATAGTTTCAAATTCAATATCTTTGTAACAATTATTTCGAGTTCGCAGCAGTCTGTTAGTGTTTCTCTGTAACAGTGGCTTCTATTACAAACACACTGCTTGATACCTTTTCTCCTTGCAAACACTTTTTGAGCGGTGAAATCAACTTTTGAGCGTGTTTCCAACATGAGGAGCTAGACCCCATTTCTGGGACGAAGGACAAAGCTGAATTTCATCATGTGGTAAATTTTAATCAACAACCTAAAAACTCAATACCATCCCTCACTCCAGAATAAAAGTATCACTGGTGGAGCTTACCCTCTCTCCTATTGGTTGATGAGAGTAACTTCGCGCTCTCATTGGCTAATTGAGAAACCATTCGAATTCATCGGATGAAATTTCGTTAGATATGGTGCATTGATCTGACAATGTGCGGTGTAGATTGGGTGGATTGTTGGGACACAAGCGACGGACGACCCTCATTATTTAGAAAAATTGCTATATTAATTTCGTGTATTTATTGAGAAAATCCAAAAAATAAAGAAAACTACTATATTAATTTTGGACATTTATGATTAAAATAACAAAAATCAATTCAACATATTTATGGAATAAAATAAAATAATTTATATTTTTTGAATTTTTTATAATTTCATGTATTTATTATAAAAAATCCAGAAAATAAAGAAAAATACTATATTAATTTCTTACGTTTATGAATGAAATAAAAAAAACAATTCAGCGTATTTATGGATAAAGTAATGACATTCATATTTTTAAAATCTTTTGTAAGGAAAAAAAGAAAAAAGAAATATAGAAATGACAAAAAAGATAACTATATTAATCTTTTATAATTTCATGTAGTTATTATAAAAATCCAGAAAATAATAAAAAATACTATATCAATTTGTACATTTATGGAATAAAATAATAAGTTTTATATTTGTAAAATCTTTTGTAAGGAAAAAAAGTTCTGGAAATGGCAAAGAAAACTACCATATTATTTTTGGGCATTTATGATTAAAAAAAATAAAAATTAAGCATATTTATGGAACTCAGAGCTCTTACAATTAAGAAGAATTACAAACTTTTGGTGGGCAGCCTAGCAACAGGCTGGGCTCCAACACCTTTTTGTATAACAATACCTAATCTATGAAAAATAAAACTACCAAAACCACTACTAACGTCCTTGCTTACTAAACAATTCTTCAGACGCTTGAAAAAACATAAAGTATCATCCCCAAGTTCCCCTAAAGTAGAGAAAGCTAAAACACCCAAACCATAGCCATGAGATACACACTTGTCCAAGTATTTAGTGCGCTTTCGCGAAACAACACTAGAAATATCTTTGCCTGGAACAAAAGAACGGGTACCTTTACCTGTGAAAGGAAAAACCCCTGTAATATCCATGCAAACATCTTTGACCATTTTCCCAGTTAGGAACAAAGATATCAGCAGGCCGTAAGTCTTTGTCATCATCCGACAGAAACCCAAGGGAAACTTCCTTACGCGCCGGTCAACCAGCCTTATAACAAATATCAACGATCACATCACGTACAAAATCATGTCGAAACTTAGGTCCAACATCCTTAGCACAATGAAGCGCATGATCTCCAAAAATATCCATAGGGATGTTGCAACTTGAGCACAAACTATTCTCAACAAACAATGGGATACCCAGGCGGTAGCAAAAAACATCTCTGAACTGTCTCGGCCCAAGACATTGATTAAGCACACTAATACGTACAACTAATAGATAATCTTGTGCATGCTTAACTCTGTTACACTGCCACAGAATGGAATCTCTTGCAGACATAGAAAATTGGTCGGGAATTTTCTTCTTAATTGCATCAAAGTAAGTAACTATTTTCTTCTTTATGAAATATAATAAAATAATAAGATTTGTATTTGTTGAATCTTTTATAAGGAGAAAAAATTCAAAAATGATTATATTAATTTTCAATATTAATGATAAACATCTAAAAAATTACGAACAACATCTAAAAATTACTATATTAGTTGATATTTTTGAATAACAAGCAGATTGCACGTGCTGGTGAATACACTGGAGTAGGGTTACTTTCTTCCTTGTTCTCACATGCGATGCGACCCTCACTTAAAAGAGAGGGTAAAACTAAATAGTCTATCTATTCACTGATTTCATTTCGATCTATTGATTTACCCACGTCAAATCTAGAAAGCTTATATCAATGGCTACAAAGTGATCTTCAAATGGGTGTATATTAGTTAAGTCATCCCTCAATATATAGAATCACACTATGACCTCACATGCATGGTCAACATGTGGAAGAAGGGATAGGTATTTTGGGCATTTAAATGACTTGTCAGCCACTAAGCCCTATTAGTCTTCTGCTTCCGCCGTTCTTTTTTGGTTTGAGATACCGTTTGGTAGTGTTCTTTCATATTGTTCTTTGTTTTTTTAGTTGAAGAACTCAATGGAAGAAGTTTGAGAAACAAATATTGTGCAATTTTGTTTCATTCTGATTACTAACATAACTAATTTCATTTAATAAAAAAAAGAAAAGCTCTATTTTGGCTGATGCAGAGAAGATAATTTTTACGGTTCATCTTATTTTGGCTGATGCAATCAGTATAATTCTATCGGATTGATAACTATAAGTTGCATATAGATGATGAAACTGTTCTTTTTATTCTTAGTTTGATTTTAATATTTTTTGGGGGATTTTGCGTTTCCCCCGATTAAAGATATCTAATTTGCATTACCCCTAGAGATTTATAATAGGTAAAATCCCCTTTAACTTGGATGTGCTGTAACCGAGCAGTTTAGTACAGCACGTGCAGTTCACATGCGTGTCAGAAAAAAAATATCTGAAAATTAAAACCCAAAATTACCCTTTAGAAAATCAACAGTTTATACTAGATTTGGGCTTAGATTTGTTACGCGTACCCTAATCTCACCTAACTGATTGGATAAGAGGCGGGAGAGAAACCATTATCTTCCATTTCACAGAGAGAGAAACGATTTGAGAGACAGAGAGAGAAACCCTTTTCTCTTCGATTCCACCCTTCTTTCTGCAAATCTTAATTAGAGAAAGAGATAGAGAAGAAGATCAATGAAAGAACAGTGGGTTTTGAAGAAGGATTCCATCAAAAACTTTCGATTCTCGATTCTGTGTTAGGTTTTTTTTTATTTTGGGGTTTTTATTCTTTGGGTTGATAATAATGGTTATGATTATGATATATCTCAGTTTGATTATAAAAAATGTAAGTTTTTGATGTTATTGTTTTGATAATGAAACTGAAATTTTTTATTCTGTGTTTGTGTATGTTTGTAATGATAGTAAAGATTATGGTGTGAAAGATCTGGTGATTCATTATGGTGGACGTTGGCCACCTGACCAACCAATTGGGGGTTTGCACTTCTTCAACTATATGAATGGTCATGAATTTCGTCATAAGAATTTTGATGGTGACTGTTTGAGTATGATAGATCTTATTGCTGGTATGGGAGACAGGTTGAATGGTCTGGAAGGGGTGATTACTTTTCAATATTTGGATGGTGGTTTTTTATTGGACATAGATGATGAACCAGACTTGCTGAGGTTTTGGAATGATTCAAATCAAGAAGAAGGCATTCCTGAAGTACATTTGTTTATGATTCATGGAGATCCTATTAGTCAAGATGTGGGGGTAGGTGTTCAGCCATATGTTCCGCGAGTGGTGTCTGAAGTTGATGTTGCTGGTTCGTCAACACAGTCTCATAGAGAAGGACCAGTAATTGTTGATATTGATGACTATGATGATGTGGTACTCCCTGAGCAGCCACATGAGAAGACAAGTCAGCAGCCACATGAGCAGACAATTCAGCATCCACATGAGCAGATGAGTCAGCAGCCACCAGATACACCTGGAAGGAACTTCTTTGGTTCAAAGAAAGTGGCTTCTAAGAAACATACACCACAGAAAAGACCTACTGTAGATGATAACAGTACATCTGAACCTGCAAGTAAGAAAAAGACATCAGATGGTGATGAGTTGGATGAATTAAATGATGAAGGGTTTGATGAAGAAGAGCTGGATGTACTTCCTGAGTGCACTAATCTGGATTATCATGACATTGCTGATTTACCAGTTGAAGATGATTACCATAGCAGTCAGTCACTTAGTTCAGACAGTGAACCTGATGAAGAATCTGACTGTGAAACTGACTTAGATGAAGAAGAGACAGCTGAGCCATATAGATATGGAGAATATAGGAAGGTTGCAGACAAGTATGATGATATGTATGCAGATAAAGAAAGTTAAGACCATATGCCATGGACATGTGAGACAGAAGAACTTGCAATTGGTATGACTTGGCCAACTATGAAAGAGTACAAGGCATTTGTGACAAGGTTTTTTATAGCCAATACCATGGAAATTATAAAGACAAAGGATGACAAGGATAGATTAAAGTGCAGGTGCAAAGACCCCAAATGTTCATTCAGACTTAGTGGGAATCTGTAAGTTAACTTATACATATGTTATTATCTTATTTCATACATACATGCATAGTAATGGGAACCTGTAAGTTAACTTATACATGTGTTGTTAATGTGTGCTTCCAAAAAGATGGAAGCACAATCAAGGTCACTAAGTATGTGCATAAACATACTTGTGTAAACAGGGATATGTCTAAGAAAAACAAATTGGACAATTCAACTTGGATTGCTTCAGTAATAGAACATGATGTAAGAATTGATGGTTATAATTTGAAGCCAAGGAAGATAAAGGAAAAGATTATGGAGTTTCATGGAGTGCCTGTGAAGTATTGGGTGTGTTGGAAGGCTCTTGGAAAGGCACTAAGCAATGTGTATGGTTCATATGAAGATGGTTATAAGTTCTTACCTGAAGTGTGCAGGAAGATTGTGTCCAAGAATCCAAACATGTTTGTGTGTGTGCTCTTTTTTTTTGATGTGCATGCAGGCAATATTTTGTACAGAGATTATACTCTGATCTATCTTAGCATTGTGCAGGGCAGTTTCCATTTTTTGTACAGAGATGTTACTCTGTGAAGCCTATGTGTAGGGAAAACTATTTTAATACTCTGTTATGGCCATATATGGTCTTTGTTAGGCTCAGTTAGCCACTTTACTTTCTTGTTTGGACATGATGCTACTTTAGTTACAGAAATCTGTTTATCACATTTCAGTTTTACTTGTTACATGGAATTTCTTTTCTTTTGTCCAATGTCTAACTTGACTGAGCTTTGGAACTGATCACACAATTCACCAATACTTGTATTTGCACTAATCTGTTTTTGTTTCATGTTTCCTTCAGGACAATCTTTAGCCCAATGTGAGAGATTATGACACTTTAAACACCCCTTTGCTTGATGTTGTCTAGGTGGTGGCAACCTCACTGCTTCATCCAGCCATTGAAATTCACCACATATGAAGTTTTGACACCTCAAAAATCTTCTTTGTGGATTAGCTTGAGTATTTCCTTCCCAAACTCTTCTAATCCCATCACATTTTCTACATTTTGAGTATATAAATGGGCAATCTATTGCTTAATGTGTTGATTGAAAACATATTTGACAGATGGTTTCATTGGAAGCTTCATCTTTTACCTGAAAAATCACAGTTTAAATTGATACACCCTCACTGTAAATACTATAATTTGCATTACCCCCTTTAATGGTGCATATGCAGGAACTTACCTCACTGTCGAGACTTGAAGATCCACCTCCCATACTCGATCACTAATGTTTGCTAGCGTTCTTCCTTACTTGTGATAAATCAGCTAACTAAATGATGTGGAGGTTTGGTGAAATCAGAGAATGAATTTCAACCGAGTTAAATAGAGGTTTGAGCAGAGATAACAGGGAAGGAGATGCCCGTTGAACAGTCAAATTTTTTTTTGGGCTAAGAATGCACCACGTATCCAGGGGTAAGTATGTCTTTTGACAATTTCAGATATTTTTTCTGACACGCATGTGAACTGCACGTGCTGTACTAAACTGCTCGGTTACGTCACATCCAAGTTAAAGGGGGTTTTACCTATTATAAATCTCCAGGGGGGGTAATGCAAATTAGATATCTTTAATCAGGGGGAAACGCAAAATCCCCCATATTTTTTTAAGCATTTGATTTTGTTAACCGTAATCTCATCAGATCTAAATCGGTTATGATATGTTTCTGGGTAGTAAATCGAACTCGGGAGTTCAGTTCCTTTAAATTACTTTTATAACCCCATTTTTTTATGTAAGGGTTGAATGAGAAAATAAAATCAGGGGCAAATTAGGAAGTTCAAAATTTACAGCTTCAACTACTGTTCATCTACCGTGTCTAAGGGGTGTTTGTTTTATATATAGTCATAGATATTTATTAGAGTGTCTAAGGGGTGTTTGCTTTATATATAGTCGTAGATATTTATTAGAGTATCTGGAAAAATATAATTATTTGCCTGAACACAATCTTACAGGTTCCATTAATACAGTTAATTTATTAATATAAACAAAGTCAATGGTTTATATGGTAAAGTTTGTAATCATTGTTCAAGTCACATTACTTAAAACCATATTTATGTGTTATATTTATTGATATTGTCATATAACAGGAATTAATTCTATAGCAGTTGTGAAGGTTTTCTTTAAAGCCAACTTTCCAACATCTATACTAGTACAATCGTTGCCACGGTGGGAGGGCCGGCCGAAGAAGAATCTGAAGATGGGGTTTGACCACGACTACTTTCACATTCCATTTCAGGAAAAATGATCCTTTCTCCCTGTTTCGGAAAAAGTGATACTTTCACCTTGTTTCAGAAAAAATGATACTTTCGCCTCGTCTCAGAAAAAGTGATACTTTTACCCCGTTTCGGAAAAAGTGATGCTTTCGCTCTGTTCTAGAAAAAGTATCACTTTTTTTGGAACAGAGCGAAAGCATCACTTTTCCCAAAACGGGGCGGAAGTATCACTTTTCCCGAAACAGGGAGAAATGATCACTTTTCCTGAAACGGAATGTGAAAGTATGACTTTTTTCTGAAACAGAAAATTAGTCGATATAAACCAAAATATGGTTGCATAATGTGTTATGCATTTTTGTGGTGGTTTGCATAATGGCTATGCATTCAATTTTCGAGAATTGTGCCTAAAATGAAAGTATCACTTTTCTTGAAACGGATGGAGTACATCGTTTTATTAGTTGCAACCGAAAATTAGTTGATGTATAAACCAAAATATGGCTACATAAAATATTATGTATCATTTATGGTGATGCATAATGAATATACATTTAATTGTCCAAAATTGTGCCTAAAATGATAAATACCTCCGAATTTTTCGTAAAAACTCAAAATTTGATATTGTTGTTTGCACTCATTGCATAGCTTTTTTTATTACCTTTCTAACGAGATAAAATTTGTAAAATTCCGAGGCACGAATTTTTAGATATGTTATATTAAAGTTTGTTTTCCAATTGTACCCCTAAAAAACACAGGATACATAAGGAGTTATAGTAATTGGACTAAAAGGGAGGGATAATTGTGTCAAGTGAAAAAGACCAACCATAGACACCAAATCCAATCTTTTTTCAATTGATGACTTAGGATTTATGAAAAAGTGGTCATATAAAGATCCTCCATCGCTTCGCTCGGTCGGCCCAATAAAGGATACAAATCATTCTTTAGCGCTACACAAACCCACGTACTTTTAGTTTATGTGAAAAAAGAGGTAGCGAACAAGAGATATCGAATATGACTTTTGAAGAAAATCACATCGAAGAGGGAGCAGTGGCAGTTGATTTCCATGGTATGTAAACCTATTCAAGTGTCACGGTTTGGATATGCATCTATAAGGTTCCTAGGTTGTTGTTTTTTTTTCTCTCTAAGCAATTTTTATTTGTAACAAGCAAATGCAAAATTTTAATGTCTGGTGTGTATATGTAGGCAAGAAACCTTCGGGGACAGTTTATACCCCCTTCAAGTGCCTGGTTAGGAATCAGACACATCATAAAGTCGTGCAGGCTTTAGTTCTGAAAAAATGGAGATTTGGAACAAAAAAACAGGTCAATTATGGAGTCTTGACTTGCATCTCATTGACCAAGAGGTGAATTAGTCAACCTCTGACGCACATTCTTGGTAAAAGTTTTTTTTGGTTCGATAAAGTGTAGTTTTTAATTGTTTATTGGGCGTAATGAAAGTAGCACTAGTGTATCATCCCTCACTCCAGAATAAAAGTAGCACTAGTGTATCATCCCTCACTCCAGAATAAAAGTAGCACTGGTGGAGCTTACCCTCCCTCCTATTGGTTGGTGAGCGTAACCGCGCGCTCTCATTGGCTCAGAGAAAAACCATTCGTTTTCGTCGGATGAAATTTCGTGAGATATGATGCATTGATATGACAATATGCGGTGTAGATTGGGTGGGTGGTAGGGACACACACGACGGACGATCCTCATTATTTAGAAATTTGCTATATTAATTTCATGTATTTATTGTGGAAAACCTTAAAAATAAAGAAAACTACTATATTAATTTCAAACATTTATGAATTCAAAGTATTTATGGAATAAAATTATAAGATTTATATTTTTTGAATCTTTTATAATTTCATGTATTTGTTATAAAAAATCCAGAAAATAAAAGCAACTACTATATTAATTTCGTACACTTATGACTTAAATTAAAAAAACTAATTCAACATATTTATGAAATAAAATAATAAGATGTATTTTTTTTTTGAATCTTTTATATGGAAAAAAATTAGAAATGACAAAGGAAACTACTACATTAGTTTTGGACATTTATGATTAAAATAAAAAAAATCAATTCAACATATTTATGGAATAAAATAATAAAATTTATATCTTTTGAATCTTTTATACGGAAAAAAATGACAAAGAAAACTACTATAATAATTTCGGAAATTTATGATTAAAATAAAATAAAATAAAAATCAATTCCATTATTTATTATAAAAAATCCAGAAAATATAAAAGTTATTATAAAATAAAAATCAATTCCATTGTTTATTTAAAACTTTATTTATTTATATTTATATTTTTGAATCTTTTATAAGGAAAAAAACTCTAGAAATGACTATATTAATTTTTAGTATTAATAATAAACATCTAGAAAATCCAGACATGTTTGTGTGTTAAAAACTGACAAAAGATCCAACATATTCATAAATCTGATACAGAAAATAATTTCAAAGATTTTATCCATTTCAATGGGGTAAAAAAATATTTAAATTAGTATTAATATGGTCTTAAAAATGGTATGCGTTTAATATACACACGGTTATTTTTGGAAAAAAATGTCAATGCGCAGATAATTTCTTTAATAATACTACTATCAAGTTTTCGCTACTATTATTATTAAAAATATTTTAATTAATACTAATATGTTGTTAATAAATTATGAAAATGATTTTCTTAATTTTCTTCCTTTAAGATATTGATTGATATTGTTTCTTAATAAAAGTAATTTCTTATCGAATTTAGTTTTGGTGACTGAATATAAATAATTCAAGCGAAAGCCAAACACATTACTTTTCTTTTCGGGTTTTTTTCTTTCTATTTTTCTTTGGTTTCTTACAATCTAGATTTTTGTTGTCTAATCTATTTTTATTGTTTGTTTTGCATGTAATCAATAGGTTGCGGTGATGAGAGGTCAATATTTAGCTTTTACTGGTGGTATATTTCTTACCCATTTTCAATAGTCCATGATGTTTATGGGTTTGATCTTTTCAGAAAATCAAAATATTTAGTTTTTTTTCATTGTTTGTTTTGCATGTAATCAATAGGTTGCGATGATGGGAGATCATTATTAAGCTTTTACTGGTGGTATATTTCTTACCTATTTTCAATATAGTCCATGATGTTTACGGGTTTGATCTTTTCAGAAAGTCGACATCTCATCAAAAGTGTTTGTTTGAAAAGATGAAACTTTAAGTACCAATTTCTATTTAGGTATCAATTCGGTTTCTGCTAAGGTTGTAGTTTTTTTGTTGATTATCTCTGTATTTCAGGTGCGAGAGCAATTCCAAAATAATTTCATTAGAATGGGGTAAGCATGATTATTTGTGGGTGAGTTTTACTTATTAGCTATTTTCTGTCGGTTTGAGGAGATGCCTACAAACAATTATGCTGAGAGCAGGTAACTGATATGGTGGAGTAATTTTTATTAAAATTTCTGGAGGAAAATGGTGGTGTGCAGTAGTGGGGTTAAGCTTATGAAGATGCGATGTAAGGTTGTTTATTTTGTTTTCTTCATTTTCTGTTTTAGTATTATGATGATTTTCTCAAAATAAAATATGTATAGCAAAATTAGGTGTTTGATCGTTTTGTTGTTATTTTTTTGTATTCACGGTATGATATTTTGAGTTTACACAAATGTTTAGTTTATTGAGATTATTTGTTCACAATGGTTACTGCAGTTCACGTGTTCATGATCTAAAAATGATAAATTTTGGGAAGGAGGGACACACCTATTCATTATAATGGTAGTTGTATTTTTGTGTTGTTGGTATCATTTGCTTGACACAAATTCTAGGTTTTGGACAATCGCAGGGGGAGGTGTGGGTTAACTAAATGGTGCTTATAATTTGTATTTCGTGAATCAGATGTGTTATGCCGATGAAGACACCGACAGGACATTCCAAACATGTAGTGTTAGTCAAAATCTCAATTTGGTAAATCCATTTACTTATATGTTTGGTATATCCCTGTGATTCATATGTCTCTGTGCAAGAACTTGTTGGGAAATGATGTTTTGATGTCGATTTTTTTATGGAGGTGTCTCAACTATCGTCTCAGATATTGGTGTTGTTCCAATTTAGTGTATAGTTATTCATCCAGAAGTCTGGCAGGCTCTTTGAATCCTACAAGGGAATTGAGGAGTGTCCTGGATGAGCAATCAAGGAATAATGATTTGGATCGTGGTGAAGAAGAAACACAACCAATTTCATCCATCACTTCCTGATGAAGGGGAAACCCATCAATCCATCACTTCCCTACTTAGGTTTGGTAATATTTTGATTTAGAACACCCAATTACTAATTTTTCATCTGTCATTTTTTTGTGAATTGACATTACCTAAGTTTTATATGCACGCTGAAAATGGATTTCTAATAATTTGATACTTTCAGGCTTCAATTTGCTTAAATTTTGCTCCATTAGGTGTAAAAAAATATTTTCTCATGTTAGAGGAGGGAGGATGGAAATGTGAGTAGGTTTAAATTAGATAACTCTCTGTTAGAATCAACATAGTTAACCAAAATGTTGGCGACTTTAGACTTTATGTAACTGTTATCTAATTAATATCTTTATGTAACTGTTATCTAATTTTTTTCAATAGTTGTAATTATATATGGAAAGAAAATTTTAAATTAATGTTTATAAAACTCAAAATATCTAAAAAAACCTTTGGGCAAAAAAATCTTTAGAGGTCTACTTATGGTAAAAGAATCCCAAACGACTAGCTTAAATATTTAGTATGTTAAAAAAAAAAATCTTACCCTGCATTTTCGAATTAATTTAGGGAAGAAAATCTTTCCATTACTTCGTTATATTTTGTTTCCACACAAAGCAAATTGATTCCATTTCATTTCTCAGTTCTCATTGTTTTCTTTGCAGCCGAGTCTCAAAGATCTATATTAAGGACACCGGCATGAACATTTGGAAAATGAATAATTCTCTTTTGTCATCTTAGATATATTGTGTAAACATGTACAAGTATTTTCGATGATGTAGTAGTGAATATATAATTATAAACCAGGATGATACTGGCCCCGTCCATCATTTTCAATTCTATGTAGGGACAAAAGTATAAATGTTAATATGAAATAGGGAAATATGAATAAGGATGGATGTAAATCCCAAAAAACATGTTAAGTTATTGTCCTAAGAGCATTCTAATCTCTCTTGGATTTCCTTTATAAATTTCTCTGATATTTTTGTGGGGTTCTGCTAGATTATTGAATTATAGTTTTTTGTGAAACCTATTCTTATTATTCTTTTTCTTCCTCGAACAGGATATACGTATGAAATTGCTTTGTTTAATAAACCATCCTGTAACGACACTTCGTTAACTTGACTTACGGTTGATGTAAAAAAAAACGTCCCTTTAATCCTTCAATTCCAAGAAAGTTTTATGTTTTGTTTCAAGCCACATACACAGTAAAATTATCTATATGCATCACTAAAAATCCAGCAACCAAATTATTTAATTAACCAATACAATTTTGATTCTCTTTGCCAATAAAGGTACTCCAATCATTAATTAGTGGACAATCCTTGCGATTAAAGTAACAATCACGAGTATTTCAATAGAGTCTTACTGATATGTTAGTTCATTGCTTGATTACAAGTTCTTTGACGGGAAGCATTTCATCTGTTTTGTACTATCTAGAATTGGAAAACTATTTTATGTTATATCGTTTTTTTAATATCTAGAATTGGCAAACTATTTTATGTTATATCGTGTTTTTTCTTTTTTAATATCTCTAATATCATATACTAATATTTGAGTGTGATTTTCATTTAATTATAAGGAGTTGGTGCCTCAGTTCGGTTGACCGCTTGATTCTTAACACAAATATATGATTTCTGAAGAAAGATATATCAATGTATTATCTTGATTACATCATCTTCGACGGAAACACTTTATATTCTTTTCACTATTTAGGGTTGAAAATCTATTTTATATTAATATCGATTTTTAGTATCACTAATATCAGATATCCATACAACTATACAATGAGTGTGATTTTTCATTTAACTATAAGACTTGCATCCTGGAAGAGAACTTGAGTTGTCTGCTTGATTCCTAACGCAAGTATATGATTCTTGAAAATATAGATCGGTGAATTTCCTACATCATCTTTGACGAGAAGCAATTCATATATGCTTTGCAACATTTAGGGTTGAAAATCTATTTTATATTAACAATAAATACAATTCTGACCAGTAGGAGTCATAAATAGGAAAAGAAAATGAGAATTCATAACCAATATAATTTAGATTCCATTTGCCAATAAAAATACTCCAATTATTAATAGGCGATCCTTATGGTTAAAGCAACAATCACGGGTATTCAAACGGGGTCATAGTGGGATATTAGTGCATTTCCTTGATTACAACTTCTTTGACTGGAAACACTTCATCTGTTTTGCACTATTTAGAATTTGCAAGCTATTTTTATGTTATATATCATGTGTTCTTTTAATGTCTATAATATCAGGTATTGATACAACCATATAATGAGTGTGGTTTTTCATTTAACTATACGAACTTGGAGGCTGGAAGAGGACTTGAGTTGGCTGCTTGATTCCTAACGCAAGCTTATGATTCTTAAGAAAGATATATGAGCGCATTTTCTTGATTACTTCTTTGACGGGAAGCACTCTACATGCTTTTCGATATTTAGGGTTAGCAATCTATTTTATATTAAGATCGTGTTATTTTTAGTGTCTCTAATGTCAGATATCAGCACAACTATATAATATGTATGATTTTTCGTTCAACTACAAGAAGTTGGAGCCGGGAAAAATAATTGAGTTACCCGCTTGATTTCTTACGCAAGTATACGAATTCTGAAGAAAAATATATATGTGTGTTTCCTTAATTACATTTTCTTTGACAGGAAGCACTTCATAAACTTTGCGTTATTTAGAGCTGGCAATCTTTTTTATTTTAATATCATGATTTTTTTAATGTCTCTAATATCACATATCGATGCCTACATAATGACTAATGACATTTCCATGATTAATTCTTTGATGGGAAGCACTTTGTATATGCTTTTGACTATTTAGGGTTGGCAATTTATTTTATATTAATATCGTGTTATTTTTAGTGTCTTTAATGTCTGATATCAACACAACTACATAATATGTGTGATTTTTCATTCAACTACAAGAAGTTGGAGCCTAGAAAAACAGTTGAGTTAGCCACTTTATTTTTAATGCAAGTATATGATTTCTGAAGAAAAATATATATGTACGTTTCCTTAATTACATTTTCTTTGACGAGAAGCACTTCATATGCTTTGCCATATTTAGAGTTGACAATCTATTTTATATTAATATCATGATTTTTCAGTGTCTCTAACTTCAGATATTGATGCCTATATAATGGCTAATGAGTGTGATTTTTCATTTAACTATAAGTAGTTTGAGCCTGGAATAGCAGTTGAGTTGGTCCCTTAATTCTTAACACAAATATATGATTTTCGAAGAAAGATATATCAATGCATTTCCTTGATAACATTTTCTTTGACGGGAAGCGATTCATATGTTGTGCATCATTTATAGTTTTCAATCTATTTTATATTAATATCGTGTTTTTTTAGTGTCTCCAATATCAGATATTGATACAACTGTACAGAAAGTGATATTTCAGTTAACTACCAATAGTACTGATACATGTAATGTAATGAACTACTTATTGATTTCAAAGGTTGGTATAATTTTTCAAAAGTATTTTATTTAAGAGGATTTCTTAATATCCAACACTTTAAACAATATGTAATTGGTGAACAATTTGGTTCCGATTGTTAATCTACTAAATGATTGCTTCAAAAAAAATATATGATAATTGGTGTTTTCATAGTACACTGCAGTTGTTAATTGAGATCCCTTTTTGGACGGGTGCGGGGCTTCACCCAACCAAGGATCGATTCTATCGTACCTGGTTCGACGCACGGGTTAAATACTAAAAAAATAATTAATTATGTATTTATAGCTAATGATGTCCAGAAAGAAGCTCCGTTGTTGGAAAACCATCCTCTGTTTGATGTAGTTAGCCCATGGTATGATACATCGATTGACTTTGTTTTCCCACCAAAAACTTTTTCTCTAATTTTGGGAACTTATGAAATTCAAATGTGTCATATATTAAGTTTTGAGACTAAACCTAAGTACTTTAAGAGGTTAGAATCGACACATTTTCCTAAGATTGACCACCACTTTAATCGTGGTCAATTGTGTGAGTCAAAACTGATTGACTTTAAGGATCCGCGGTTAGTTAGGTTATTATAATGTGTTTCTAAGTTCTTACCGGAGTTTTCCAAACTCTAATACCTGAATCGGATTTTAACTACGAGGAAATACAATCTATGAAAATATTTTATCTAAACCCAGTTATAGAACCTGAACCTGAACCACAGCTAGATGTAGTTGTCTTAAACAGGAAACTAGACAAGGGCGTGCGTTATTTGTTAATTTTCTTAGTATGTTGCAAATTCCTTTTACTAGTGACAGCCCTATTTGGTTTTGGTGATCCGTAGTTACTCCGTCTATTACTTTATGATTCCATAAGGTGACTAATCCTTTCTTAGTCTGGCTGAAGACTTTAAACTTAGCACTTCTTGGGAGGTAACCCATGCTCATGCAACACGTTAATATCTTTCCTTAACTCTTTTCTTAAAGTGGTAACAATTTCTCCTTGTTCATGCTTTTAATTTCATCTTTAGAATATTGAGGACAATGTTAGATTTAAGTTTGGGGGTATGAGAGAAACTTTTTAGTTGTAGTATAAATAAATAAACTCCAGAGCTTAGAAATTTATGCCTATTAAGGATAACACTAACCAATCTAAGTGGATGGAAGCATCTTGGTTGTAGGAGTTGAGGAACCAATCAGATTGGATGGAAACATCCAAATAAAGTCTATTCATAAAAGCATAGAGCTCAGGTGTTAGAAATAACATGGTAGTTTCGCCATATCTCGTTGAGTCCTATTCACCTTCTATTTTTATTTTCTTTTAAATATGTTTCTCTAAGTGATCTGGTGGGGCACATGAATCAAGTTGTTACCATTGCTAGGGTGAAATAGAGTGATTGAATTACCCATGAAGAAAAAAAAAAGACTAAACCATCAGACCAACCAGAATAAATTCAATAAAGTCGAGCACTGGTCCCCTTGTATATGCCAGTTGTGTTGACCTAGAATTAGGATTATCGACCATTGGTCCCCTTGTATATGCCATTTGTGTTGATTTATTCAGACCGGAATCTCAGTCCATTAGTAGGGACAACAATGCATTCAACAAATATCTCATTGAGTTTGACTGCTTTATGACTCAATAATTTCTCGAAGATGCATCATTTAATAAACCTTGCAGATATACCAAGCTGAATTTATAAAAACTGCAAGGTGAATGAGAACTATATAAACAAATCCATGTAGACACTTGTTGAAGTTCATGTCCTAACCAACCTCGAAAATCAGCTTACAAGGTCAGGGTTTCCCAAGACATATACACTTCACAAATCCAAAAAATCTTTGCAATGTGGGACTACACTCAACAACAACCAATAACATGACATGAAAATCGATAAAAACAACAATATAAATGGTTGATTGAAGTAACGAAACGATATTAAGTAACAGGAAATCACTAGCAATAAGAAACGGAGGCAGTACTGAATATCCTAACGACTTTTATCATAGTCGAATTACTATTAAGCATCCAAGAATTTGAAGAAGAAGAAGAAGAAGAATCATCATCTTGGAATGGATTCCTGCATCATAGACTGAACTTAGGGCATTAAAGAGGCCTTCAAGCAATGTTGCGCCACTTGTCAACAATTGGAACTTGTAGATTTCAAACAAGGAATTGATTATTGAATAACCAAATAAATCTCACAATATTTAACTATTGATGATGCAAGATTAACAACTTGAACACTAATTCTCAAAATGTGAATGATGAGTTTCAAGATACTAAATCCAAACATTCAAATAAGGGAATCGATTACCTAAAATTCTCTTGAAAGAATCACAAAAAGCTCGGACACAACAATAATACCTATCTTATTATTTTATTAGTAATAAGATTTACATTGTAATCAAAAGATCTAATCCAGAGATGAAATTTGTTATCATACCAATTTTAGATACTAAATGCAAAATTATGAGAAGCAATACCTGATTAACTGAACAAATTGAAGGTCCATCTAGATGTTTCAGCTAGATAATAGCTCTGGTAAGCTGTCAATTAACCATGTCTGAACTCAAATTCAAGAAAGTAATTAGTTTTCAAGAATTACCATTTAGAGTTTGTTGATGATGGATTTTTTCCGAAGGCGAAAAACGTAAAATCGCCTCTACCCAGCTATATAAACATTAAAATTGTATATGTCTCTAAATCGGCATCAAAAGTATAAAATGCATATTTCATATTCTGCAAGAGAATTGAAATAAAACTCTTATTACAGGCATATCATACTGATCCTATAACCTCTTCAAAGCATAAATGTACATAAGTATTAGAGCCTCACCCGACCGAGCTTTCCATATTATATATTTCATTATGTATATTGTGTGACTCAGTACTGGCTTCTATACTCAAAATTCACTATGTTGAGAATTCAAAACGCTATTGGTACTTGTTGCAACACTTTCCAGATGTCTTATAATTATACTAGAAATACATTCAGAACGAACATGGTGTTTCTACCATCATGTACCTCGTTCTCGGAACAATATGATGCTCCTAGATAGGTTGTCTACTAGTATAGAACGACTATCAATTAATTGTAATGTTATATCCACCGTTGAATTCCTACAAAATATTTTATTTTTACCAAAATATATCCCTAGCTACTTCTGTTTATAACTTTTGTCAGCAGAATTCTTTATAACTTGTCTCAGCATTTTATAAATTGATGGTGAATATTCGCCTTTCGGGTGTGTAGGCCACCACCGGCTATCCCCGAGAAAATGATGTGGGTGCACATAACAATGATGGTTTAAAGAGTATGACAAAATATGGTCTCATGAGGATGAATAATGATAGAAACATGATTAAGATAATAACAACAAAAAAAATGATTGGAAGGACCGACGCCGACCGTTCTGGCTCTGGTGACATGAGGTGTCACACTAGAGGAGGTGTTACCAGGCCAATGGTGTTTGTGGTAGAATATGTAACACCATTGGATGTACTGACATCGCCGGTAGGCGGTACATTGGTGTCAACAGCAGGAAGAGTGGCGCCAGGAGTATTGTCAGCGCAAGTAGCATCAGGATTTGTTACCGATACCGACCTAAGATCCACCATTTTGAAATTGAGAACACTATAATGAAAATTGAAAAATTATTTTTGCAACCGAGAGATTAATCTCCCACTGTGGTCGCCAATTTGTAGTAGGGTAAAAATGATTGTGCTGAAAATAGTACAGTGGGTGTGTAGATGAGAAACGAATCTAAATCCTAAAAAAATATACTGCCCATGAGTACTTTAGATTCGAGAGATCAATCTGTAAAATCCTGGCCTAAACCAAGAAATGGTCGTTCCAGGCTTGCTTCGGTCACAAAGTGAAGGAGAAAGGTTGATCTTAGGGAGGGAAGCCAAGAAAGTGTTGAGATCAGAATGATGAATTCTATATAATGTGTTTGTTTATGACTTGTATCAGAATGTAGAACTTTCTTGCCAAAGTGTAAGCTGTAAATTCTAGGTGTTTTCTGAGTACTGGCGTTAATTCGATTTTTTTATCCCGTCAAAAATAGATTGGAAATCTATTTAGACAAGTCATAGTCGAACATACTGATCTCGTGAGAAGTGGGAGTTCTGAAGTAGTGGAGATTATGGGTGAATGGTGAAAATTGTGTATCATGGTTATGGGAAGACTGGATGGTTTGTGTTCCCACTACTCCTCTACTTGTCATTTATCCGTTATTCCAAGCAGTTTCTCTTAATGGACGTGTTACACGCTGCACGATGTAAACCGCCATACCAGTACCCTAATGAACATCCCCCAGTTTGTGACATGTATGATGTCTCGAGTATTTTTTGTAGAGAATATGGAGCAAGTTACATGAAGAATAAAACTTGCCAAACCTAATAATTTTGACCAATCACGCGCAAGCTAGGCGGCAGGTGGTTATAAGTGGCAAGTCAAGTCGTATGATTGAAACTTGCCGGGAGTTAGTACTCAAAAAATAGCAATAACATACAATTCTTTTGGGTTAAATAATTAAATTATTCATAAAATCGTTTGTAATCGATATGCTAAAGCATAACTTTTAAGCAGGTAGCTCAAAAATAATCAATACATATAATGCATCTTTGTATAGAGCCTGTTTGAGTTGGTCACGAATTTTACGGTCTTAAAAGGGACGTGCCAACTTTGGGCAGCTGCCAGGAACTGTTCGTGCAAGATAAGGATGAGGTGATCGGCCCTCATAGGACATGGATGATCGGTAATCATCATGTCACCTCATTGGTTAGCTTAAATTAAATCTAGGCCGGTCAAATCAACCGGTCAACTTGAGCGGTTGAGATAATTTGCGGAAGTTATTGATTGCCGTAAAATTTATTTAAGATTTTGTAAGGTGTGTGACTGGCTCACTTTGAGCAGATGCCAGAAGCTATTTGAATAGGTTGAGGACGAGGCAATCGGTCCCCATATGAGAAGGACGATTGTTGATCACGATGGCACCTCATTGATCGTCCCAAATAGAATTTAAGTCGGCCAAATTGGCAGGCAAAGTTGAACGGTTGTGATCGATTTAAAACTTCCATGGGTTGCCTTAACCTAATTAAAACTTTTTTGAAACCGTTCGACTAGTCTACTTTGGCTGGAAATTGTGAGTGTTGAATGCGGGATATGAGACTTATGATTGGCTGAGATAAAAGTGGACCCGTCGGACAGTACTATGGAACTTCTTTGGTCGAGACAGGAAGTGTCCAAGATCATCAAATCGACCGGACAAGTTGTGTGGTCGTGATCGTTCCGCGACTGACTTGGACAGTCTAGATTATTTTTTCTTATATAAGAAACGATGCGACTAGCCTACTTTGGCTAACAATTTGGAGTAGCAGCAGGTAAGCTAGAAGCGATATGATTGGTCGTTTAGGAAGAGGGATCGATGGACAACAAATTGGAGCAAGTCGGTCGGTGATTGAAGGCGTCGGCTAGGGAAAACCGACCGGCCAGGTGGCATGGACGCGCTCGTTTTGCTACTGCTCAAATTAGTCACGGTTTCCCCTTTCCCCTTATTTTCCAACTTTCGGTAGGAATATACTCCTATTGGCTCCATGATGGGCCAGTTTCCTATGATGGGCCAGTTTCCTAAATTGTCGAGGTTTAGTCTCGACCAATAGGGATCGAGATATCATGCAGACTCCGTTTTGGGGCAAAAACCTATTTTTTGTAAATTGATAAAATTAGGTCAGAAAATTGATTTTTGTGAATTGACACAAAATTAATCAATTTTGGTGAATTTTGCACGTTGATACAAAATCATTAATTTTTATCCTGGAAAGCAGCGTAGTTTTGGTCTCACTGGCACAGCTTGCGCACCTCTAATTGAACACCTTCATGCATATCTTAATCTTGACACTTCGGGAAATTCATGTTACCCAGCTGAGAGTGAACATTAATTGTCATATCGTGTCAATATTCAAGAGTTCAGCCGGGAACACAACATAAGATAGATATTCAGCGGGTCTTGCACTAATAAATAATGCAACCAGGAATTTGAACTGTATGTGAAGGGGGACTGAGAATGAAAGGAAATAAATGGAATCAAGATTATGACAATCAGATAATTCTTTTCTTCAACCTTGGTCCAAGAAGAATTAAGTTTCAATGCATTAAAACTTGTTATTCGATACCGCCAAAGGATGGTTTTGTTCTCTTTTGTTGTGATAGAGCCTCCTTTGGAAACCTAAATGCTGCTGGATTTGGTGTTGTTGTAAGAGATCATCTCTGTCAAGTAATGGGGACTCTTTCTGGAGGTATTGGCATTGCATCTAACTATGTAGCTGAGGTGTATGCAGTTATTAGTGCAGCTGAACTGGCTGTGGCTTGGGAATTACAAAACATAATCATTAACTCAGATTCTAGAACTTTTATTTCTGAGTTTGCAGAGAATGAAATGCACTGGTTTGTCAGAATAAGGTGGCAGAAGGCTGTGAACAAGCTTAACTTAATAACATTTTGTCACTGTTTCAGAGAAGTGAATTTTTCAGCAGGCACAACTGTAAAAAGGGGGGCTAGAATGGCAGCAGGACAAAGACGGTTACACTATGAGAGGCCTAACTTCTTGGCAAGAATAGAAATGCCAAATGTGGAATACTATATATTTTGTTAGGATCATTCTATTCTTCTTATTTTTTGTTTTCAAGCCTATGAAGTTGGCTTCTGATTTCTTTTCAATTCTTGTATTTGTCTAAACTTTCTTTTTATTAGTAATGTGATTCAGAAAGAAAAAAACCCAGGAATTTGAACAAAATTCTTAGAATGTTTGGGATTGTTGCAACATGCACCATTATTATTCTAAATAAATTTCGTATACAAATATACTGAGTTACTCAGCACATATATAAGCAGAGATGCATAAACACTCATAACTTTAAATGACTCTATTTTTTTGCAAAACAAAGGCACATAAATAGGGTTTTACGGTTTTAACCCTGAACTAAAAACCACCATCAACACTCGTTTATACAGAGAAAACGCCTACACAGCAGTTCAACACGTCACATCACCAACAGATCAATGTTCATTGATCTTCACAAACTCTCAGCTTCCCTCCCTACAGACCTACCATTCTCCTCCTCTAGTGACCGAGTTGAACCTGAAACGACCATTGTCTTAGTGTAGGCCAGGGTCCTACAGATTAGTCTCTCGAACTCAAAGTACTCCCGTGTAGTACATTTGTTTAAAGGTTCATGCAATTTTCTACTTCGAGCATTTGCTTCATCGAGCACTTGCCCTCTCCACCACTTTTTTACCAAAAAAACAGCAAGTCATTTTTACCCGCAAACATGTACGTAAGGAAATTGATAGTATATAGCGGGTGAACTACTGACATGAGCTGAACTGAAAGTCATTACCAGGGTTTTGAGATATCTAATATTATTATGAAATTGTGTTTTTTACTAATTACCAAAAGATGTTAGATAAGTATTCTAAAAATCTAGCAAGATTATGGGTATTTGTAGTGCTATACTTCTAGTGGCAGACTTCAGGTCTAGCTTTGCAAATTATCTTTACAGTACTGATGTTGACAATGTCATAAACTACTTAATAATTTCAAAGGTTAGTATAATTTCTCAGAAATATTTTCTTTAACAGGATTTCTTAAGCTCCAATATTTTGATATGTGCATAGTTTATGAATTTGTTTCCATTTATTAATGTATACTAAATCATAGTTGATGTTTTTCATTATACATTGCAGTTAATAGGGACCCTCTCTGGAACGGTTCCCCGCATCACCAAATGGGGCCAATTCGTGTTGTTCCCAGTGCATAACACGGGCTATGGTTTAGGATGCGAAGCTGCGACCTGTTACTCCTAAACAGAACCACTAACCATTGTTTTGTGCATTGGTTTTTTGTTTATATTTGAGTATATATTATACCTAATACAATGTTAAGTTAGAATTTTTTTTTTTTTTGAAGCATGTATTCTATTAAAAACTTTGTGGGCTATTACAAGAGGGTATATGATACCCAAAGATTCATCAGTTACATTTGAAATGATATTCCGTGAATCCAGAATAACAAAGCAGTGGACCATAGCAAGAGCAGCGGCCTTCGGATCAGAGTTGCATCAGGAAGGGATGTTGGAGTCGAGGGTCATAAGGCCTTCGTTCAATGCTTTTCACAAGAAAAGCTGTATTTTTGATGGATACGACCGAGTCCAAAAGGACTTAGTTGATGGTTGGGGTGCTCGATGCGCTTCAGCGAAGGTGCTAGTCAGGCGGTTGCATCCATATGCTGGGGTGAATTGCCCGGAGGATAACTGTCTGTCTCTTCTTTCTCCATCTTGGTCCAGCAGGTGATTTCCGGAGAAGACGGACGCTACTACCACTAATATAGTTACTAAAGACATACTAAAGACTGAAAAGATAGAAGCAACACGAATTACAGACTCAAAACTACTCTGCACTAATAAAATGAAAGCAGACTGCGACCTACAGGAAGCAATACAACTATACTAGACAAAATAAAATTGAGGCCTAAAGAAACTGAAAACAAAACAAAGTTTAAGGTGATGAGTCCACCGGCCTAATATGCTGCATTTAGTTTTTGTTCCTAGATATGTATTCTCAAGAAAAATGTGGTTCATCCGGGTTATCACTGCTGCTGCGGAGTGCTGAAGCTGATTGTTGCTGAACTGCAGAGCGCTGAAGCTGATTGTTGCTGAACTGCGGAGCGCTGAAGCTGATTGTGGCTGAACTTCGAGTTAAATTTGTTGATAACTTAATAGAGAGCAATCGGAAGGAGCTAGGATTGGGGATACAAAAGTGATAGTTTCCCCAACTGGAACATCAACTCCAAAAAAGTCTTCATAAATAATTCACAAGGCTAAGAGAACTCTGAAGTTCACCCTGGATTATAGTCTTACGAAAACTTTTTCCTCAAAACAAGTTTTTTTTTTCTCCCCTCCAGAACAAGCGTACTAACAAGCTCAAGATATGATTGAGCTTCCCAATTGAGATAAAACAAATCTAGAAACTAACCTCTTAATTCTTTCAAAGAGAGGTTAAGGCCGCCTCAAACATATTAAGAAAAACGCCTTCGAAGCTAAATTGAAACAGACGGTTTCAATACATGGGATTTTCATAAAGAATCAATCGGATAGAAACTCATTCCAATTCGAAAATCAACAGATAGAAATCCAGCACCATGATGAAAAACAACCAACAAAAGCGGAAAGAGTCTGTGAAAACCAATTCTTATGAATACCTGACCTGAGAATGGCTAGGAGAGACATCATCAACAGAGCAGAGGCTTGAGAGGATTTATCGAGGATAACAGCCATAAAGAAGAAACCTTTCGCACACTCACAAACGCAACAGGAATTAGAGATGATAAAACCATCAATAGAGAGATAGAGAACATAGATCTAGGAACTAATAGGTTAATCTAGCAGCATCAGGCCGGAAAACCGCCGGATTAGCTAAAAATTGTTGAAATCATGGAGTTTAGGGTTAAGAGGCGCGCTAGGGTTTTTTCGCCTCTCTTTAATACTTCCATATGTTTATGTTTCAAAAGTAGTTCCCTTAAGTTAGAATTTATCAATATTGCCGTTATTTTAAAGTCAATATACTTGTTTTACTATAAGTTTATGCTTTTTATTTTTAATTGGTTATTTATTACAGAAGAGCAGTTCTTATGGACTCAACAAACTTGTAATTTGTTCATTTTGCTCCCAATATGGCCCAATAAACATAAAAATCAAATGAGCAAATTAACAAAAAATTATTGGTTTGTTGAGTGAGATGGAAGAACAGACACGCGCTTGACGGAACATTGGGCGGTTGTACCAAAAATGTGCGGACCATCATCACACGCCCGAGACTCTTCCACTCATGCCAAGTATAATTCCTAATTACTTTACTATTTTCTTATCCTATTTTACCTAATTGTATCTTTTTTTATCTCACTTTATCCTATTTTATCTCATCAAATAATATATTATATTTTAACGTTATTCTAAAACTTTTTATATTAAAAAGAGATGGTAGTGGGATCCTTAAAAACCAAATATGTTAATTTTGCTCTGATTTATCATAGTGCAAAAACGCGTTCATCCACATGGCTCAACAAAAAAACATATTTGTTGATTGCCATATGAATTGCCCTAATCATGCCAAATTATTCTTTTTTGACCTAATAAATTATATATATATTTATAAATTAGTTTTGTAAGGTCATAATACTTACCAATTTACTATGTTTGTAAGCCAAATTTCCAATACCGTATTCATATTTCTAAAACGGATTATACACGTATGTTTCCGTTCCAAACTACTCTCTGAGCAACGAATTGTTGACCACCTATAAAATCATAATCCGATCTATCCGAATCCATATAAGACTCACACATATACCGTCCCGAATTTCTTATCGTACCCTGAATTGCCAACTTGGGTCGAAAACTAACTTGTCAAGAAAAAAAAAGAAGACTAGGTGCGTTTTACAAAGGCTCGACACGTCATACAACTTGAAGTACACGAACCCAGTAACCCTAGTTTTTCCCCTGTAAATACACAAGCGAACTAGAAGAAAAAGAGGCAAAGAGAAAATTAGGGATCACAAGCGAATTTGAAGAAAAGAGGCAAAGAGAAAATTAGGGTTCAGTTCTAATCTTCCTCCGAGATCTAACAAACAATGGAGCGATATGCGAGAGAGACCACTAAAAGAATGATGGGTTATGGTAACAAAGTTTCCGTACTTAATTTTTTTCCCCATAGAATACATGTGCATCTCTGAATCTAGTTTTTTTCTTTTTATTTGTTTTTTGGTAAATTAGAGGTTATTTATTTGTCCACGGATTAGAAGACTACAACACATGTCAAAGCACTTGCAACAAAAAGTGTAAAAAAAATTATTTCTAATATTTTTGATAAAAATGAAATTATAGATCTTTTATATTATATTGATTAATTAATATATTAACTTTTCTATCAAAAATAAAAAATAAAAAATCAGAGGTTGTTTGATTTAGCTAATATAATATAAGAATTGTGGTAAGAATCCTTGTACATAGCAAGGTCTCGGGGCTCTGAAAGATGAAATTTAGACAGACAATTTTAGGCTTACCTATGACTTGGTCACGAAACACCCTTTACTGATTGGATTAAAGCTTCCACTCTCGATGATCTACCTGGCTCAGCGAATTTGATTCTGTCTATATATATTTTAGATCTCGGGATTAAGGTTAGAGTTCAGATTACTTGCTCAATGTTGAAATATAATAACAATATTGTGAATTTTAAGTATCCTTGCACGCAAACTGGGAGAATTATGCTTGTGTTTCGTCATCAAACTATTTTGTTCGTAGGGATCGATTGTGTGGAAATAACTATGAAGGATGTTCATTTTTATTGTAGTTATGGATGGATTAAACTTGGATGAAGCTTTAGAAGCGGAACAAGCCTACATAGGCAAGCCCAGAACTCATATTTTTAGAACGATTTTTTTGGGGACCATGATCTTTTTTGGGATCATGGTTTTATTAGGCCACATTCCCTATAGTGATAAGGGGTGTCCTAAAATGTTGAAATGACTAACCTATCCTTAACCTAATTTAATTTAAAACCAACCTAATAACCACCTATATATATATAACCACCACCTCCTCCCACCACCACCGCCCACCACCGCCGATTACCACCACCACCACCTCCGATTATCACCACCACCAACCACCGATTACCACCACCACCTCCTCCCACCACCACCACCACCTATTTAAGAAATGTAACAACATCAATGCAATCACAATTAAGTTCGGTTACATAATAATTTTATCGAGTATAAAAGACGCCAGCCACAACCTGATTCTGCCATGGGACCACTCCAGATGTATTTTCCAACAAACCCTTTGCTTTAATTTGATTTTGATTGCTTCAATCGAATAGAAATCATCAAAATAGGGTTTTAATAGGAGTTACAGAGCCATGTTCGGTTAGGTCGATTTTCCAAAAAACCCTAGTTTACTAACCGAACTTCTTGAAAATGAAGAACACGAAGAACAGTTCGGTTCTATTGGATTTAAAACTAAGTCACCGAACTCTCTGTTCGGTTGTTTCGCAAAAAAATTTAGAATTACAAGTAACCAAACTCCACTCTTAGAACCGAAAAAAAAAACAAATCCAGTCTAACCGAACTGTGTTGTTGTGGCCACTATGTTGAGTTCCAAAATAACCGAACTTAGCCAATAAAGTTCGGTTTGTTCGCAAAAAAAATTAAAACTACAAAGTAACCGAACTTAGCCAATAGACGCTGGAACTTCATTATTTTTTTGTTTGTTAAGTTCGGTAACTTCACAATTTTATCGCAGAAACCGAACTCAGAGTTTGGTTGGTTAGATGTTAGGTTCAAGTATGCGAAAGAACCGAAATTTGTAAACTTATATACTCTTATATTACGTAAAGTTCGGTTAGATCAAAAGTGCATGCAGTTTGCGAACCAACCGAACTTTGTACACCAAAGTTCGGTTAGTTGAGAACCAACCGAACATAACGCTGTAACTCCTAGAAATTATTAGAGAGATCGGTAACCTGCGTGTTTGAAACAAGTAACCGAACTACACTTTCAGATGAGTTCGGTTACTTGTTCATCTCACGGGGCAACCGAACTACAACTTCAGATGAGTTCGGTTATTTGTTCTTCATATAAAGTAACCGAACTGTTCAAAATCCAGTTCAAATCCGGATCATTTTGAAGATTAACAAATATTCTAGGAGAGGATGGAGATGAAGAATCAGATGAGTTTTCATCATTTGAATACTCAAACTTAGTGAATTGGAAAAAAAAATCTATTTTCCATGTTTTTCTCCTGCATCTTCTCTAACTCTGCTCTCTCAATAATTCTACTCAACTAATAATAAACCCATCTTTTAATCGAATCTCACTAATTGTTTTTAACTAAATCATTCACTAATCATAACCTAAAATTAATTAAGAGGGTAGATTAGGTATTAAACAAATAACTAGATATGGGGTGACCTAGAACTACTTCTAATGCCTTTACCCAAAATAAAACCATGGTCCCCCAAAAAAAACCATGGTCCCCAAAAAATCGTTCAAAATAAATCTTAGCATTCGAATATGACTTTTGAAGGAACCCACTTGGAAAAAGCCCAGATTGTTTCACATAAGGTTGATTGGGCCCCATTAAATCAGCTGGGCTAGTGGAGGTCAAATTTGAGTTTCCCTTATCAAAGATTAGAAACCTATTTTGAGGCATAC
Source organism: Papaver somniferum (assembly GCF_003573695.1). Lineage (NCBI taxonomy): Eukaryota > Viridiplantae > Streptophyta > Magnoliopsida > Ranunculales > Papaveraceae > Papaver > Papaver somniferum. Next base: position 123,601,965 of record NC_039362.1, read on the forward strand.
TAGATTTTTTTGAGGCATACTAGATAATGCCGAAATAGGGTCACTAAATAAAAAACAACATCACCCCTCATCCACCATTTTTGATAATGACATAACTACCCTTATATAATTAGTATAAATGATTATGATTAGAATTGATTAATTATGAATTTTAAGGATTGATTAAACATTAAATTATTAGTGGTGAATTAATAGAAAAATCAAATTTATGTGAGAGAGTTAGGATTTTTGAGAGGAAGAAGAAGAAGTGAAGAAAAAAGCTTGGATTTTGACTTTTGAGATTTTAGTGATTAGAAGTGACCAAAATGTGTGATTCAAATCAGAGGTAAACTTCTATCGAGGTTTAATTTCCTTTTATAAGTTGAATCTGCCAAAAAATTGAATTTTTAAAACCCAGATCTGCTGACCAGATGAACAGTTCGGCTGATAACTTTTGAGCCGAACTTCACTCAGAAACTGAATCATCCACTAGGTTCGGCTTGAAAAATTGAGGTTCGGCTGGAAAATTGAGGTTCGGCTGAAAATATTGTAAAGTCGCATTAGCCGAACATAGTGTTTCTCTAAATCATACACTAAGTTCGGCTCAAAATTGATACTGCAAGATCAGCCAAACTGATCTTCTGAAAACCCTAATTTCATCTTTGAAATCATATTTTACCGATCAAACAAAATAAAATCAATCAAAAACAAGATGGGTTTGTTACGCATACATTCTAAAATACATCTAAGAGCAATTGAGATTTGGATTTCGCATTCCAACATCGCTCACTTCGATTCGTGTTTCCTTTGTTTGATTAATTTCTTTATTGAATTGGAGTCCTAGATGTTTAAGTTTAAAGTTTATTTTGATTTTTAATTTTAGGTTTTTGAGGATAAGGGAACTATGACAAATAAAAATTATTTAGGGATATAAAGGTAATTACACTACCTTTAGACACCCCTTATAAACCCACCCTAGATAATATAATGGATGAGTATGCCTCAAAAAAGAATGATTTTTTAGGGACCATGGTTTTTTTGAGGGGACCATGGTTTTATTAGGCCACCTTCCCTATAGTGATAAGGGGTGTCCTAAAACGTTGAAATGACTAACCTACCCTTAACCTAATTTAATTTAAAACCAACCTAATAACTACCTATATATATATCACCACCACCTCCTCCCACCGCCACCGCCGATTACCACCACCACCTCCGATTATCACCACCACCAACCACCGATTACCACCACCACCTCCTCCCACCACCACCACCACCGCCTATTTAAGAAATGTAACAACATCAATGCAATCACAATTAAGTTCTGTTACATGATAATTTTATCGAGTATAAAAGACGCCAGCCGCAGCCTGATTCTGCCATGGGACCACTTCGGAGGTATTTTCCAACAAACCTTTCACTTTAATTTGATTTTGATTGCTTCAATCGAATAGAAATCATCAAAATAGGGTTTTAGTAGGAGTTACAGAGCCATGTTCGGTTAGGCCGATTTTCCAAAAATAGGGTTTTACTAACCGAACTTCTTGAAAATAAAGAACACGAAGAACAGTTCGGTGCTATTGGATTTAAAACTAAGTCACCGAACTCTCTGTTCGGTTGTTTCGCAAAAAATTTTAAAACTACAAAGTAACCGAACTCCACCCTTAGAACCGAAAAAAAAACAAATCTAGTCTAACCGAACTGTGTTGTTGTGGCCACTATCTTGAGTTCCAAAATAACCGAACTTAGCCAATAGAGTTCGGTTTTTTTGCAAACAATTTTAAAACTACAAAGTAATCGAACTTAGCCAATAGAGTTCAGTTGATTCGTAAAAAATACTTTTAACCGAACTCCTTGTATTAGAACAACAGAAGTCAATAAGTTCGGTTCCTTCGCAAAATAAGGATATCACCGAACTTTCGTAGTAACCGAACTTTTGCCTAATTGCATATATGCATATATAAGCCCAGTTCGGTTGATTCACAAAATATGTTGAAGTTTGCGAACCAACCGAACTTCTAACACTAGGTTACTTTTAACCTGCAGTTCGGTTGGAAACTTGGTTGCGTTGAAGTTTGCGAACTAACCGAACACACAAGATGTACCCAAATAAATTGTTAAGTTCAAAGTTCGGTTACCTACCATTTTATCCTAGGTAACCGAACATTACACTGTACGACCAAAACCTCCATTAACGAGCGAGTTCGGTAACCTGCGTGTTTGGAAAACGTAACCGAACTACACTTTCAGGTGTGTTCGGTTACATGTTCTTGACACATGGTAACCGAACTGACCCAAATCTACATAAAAATTTTCATTTTTTTTTAAAATTTGGAGCAATTCAACCAGCATTATCTAAGTTTGAAACACACCTGGGTACCCAAATACCCTTCCTCCGGTTGTGGTTGGTAAAATCCATCGTTTTTCATGCTTTCCTTCTTCATCTTCTCTAACTTTACTCTCTCAATAATTCTACTTCTTAAAAAAAAAACCATCTGATTTTTTAATCTCACTAATTATCTTTAACTTAATCATCTCACTAATCATTACACTAACTATTATTAACACTAACTAATCATCACCCAAAATTAATCAGGAGGGTAATTTAGGTATTAATATAAATATCCAGATAAGGGGTGACCTAGATTTACTTCTAATGTCTTTACCCAAAATAAAACCATGGTCCCAAAAAAAACCATGGTCCCTAAAAAATCGTTCTATTTTTATTGGGTATTTCACCTGCAAATCTCCAAATGGTAAATTGCTATCTTGCGAACACCATTTTTCATTCTATTCAGTTGATTGAATATTATGGTGCTTATGAAGTTTTTATTTTTCTCTTTTAATTATGATGAAAGTTTTTTAGCTAAATCAGACAAATAAAATTGTTTACATTATGTTATAGTTCAAATTAGGCTACATTATGTTATAGTTTGACTCTAAGCTTTCTTTAGCTATGTTTTCTTTACATCTGTTTAGTTTAGGTCTTTTCATTTTCCTGCCTGATATGTCGCTATGGCTTAGATGCTTGTACCTGTTGAAATGAAACAAACTGGTGTACCTATGTAGTTATGGTGCGCTTTCAGCGAAGTTATATGTTTGAAGTCCCGCAGCAAGAAACTTCCTTCCGAAACCAGCCTTTTTTTTTTGTTTGATTGTCAGTTCTCTGGTTTTCCGTGCTTTAAAATCAAATAGGGTTCTGCTGTTTTTATGCTTAGATATGGAGAGCTTGCCTGTCAATAGGTTCTCTGGTTTCATTACATGGGTTTGATATTTGTGAACACACAAATCACGAAGGCATCCGAATGCTCACAACCAATCATCGTAATCTAGAGAGATTTGTGATGATGATATCCTAGTGTTGATTCCTTGGCTCAAAACCTTCGGGTTTATCATAGCCTCATCTAACAACTCCATGCGAGGCGTTTGCGCACGGGATATGGTAAAAATAAAAAAAGCAAAATGTATAAGTAAAGATCCATGGGGTTAGACAAATATAAAGTGCTGAAATGTAAACAAGACCGAGGTTTACGTGGTTCAGCACTAAGGCCTACGTCCACGGGGTTTGGTGTTTCACTATATTCTTCACGGTTACACGAGTAGTCGAATGACTTTTGGGTTTACATGTTTTTCTCTTCTAAAGGATTAACTTACACTTGCAATCTCTCTCTCTCTTTCCCTTCCTGATTTTTCCGATCCCCTTTCCTCTTGGTGGAGGGGGGGTATTTATAGGGTAGAGTGTGGGACCCATCTCTGAAGACCGTTGGAACCTTATCTTCTAGTGTCTTGTGTCCATCACGCAGAGGTCTGCGTTTGCCGCTTGATCACGCAGAGACATCCTCGTTCGTTCCACGGGTTGATCGACACGTATACTGCTCAGAGTGTTTAATGAAGGTGGTTGAGATGCCTGCTCGTGTCAGACAAGTGTCTTCTGACAAAGTCACGTTCGTGTCAGCTAACTTTCTCTCTACCGTTGATCTTAGCTTCTTTTGGGATGAGATAAAGTAACTCCTTGGGGTTTATTTGGTGTTCCGTAGTGCATCGTATTTTGATGTCCTGGCCTGCATGCTTTCCACGTATTTTTCTATATACACGTGTCTGATGATGAGATATATGTATACACAATTTGCCCATTTTCTTCGTGCTTGAATGTTTAATGGGTGCATTGAAGAAAACAGTTGTTGCATATTCTTCTATCTCTCCTAATAACTTTTCCTAGATACTTGGGCACGTCTTTTATTTGTGCATTAACTGCTCATGTAACGGGCACATTTCCCATTCCTCCATTAATTTCCTTCTCTTTCTTTCGGGTATATTAAGGAGAGAAAGAAAATTAATTTCATTCGTCCTAAACATTCTCTCGATTTTAATTCTTCGTTCTTTAGCCCTTAAATTCTCTGTCAGTCTTCATTCTTCAGCCCTTAAATTCTCTGGCAGTCTTCATTCTTCCGCCCTTAAATTCTCTGTCAGTCTTCATTCTTCAGCCCTTAGATTCTTTCCACTGAGCATTAATCACACTTGCCTCCTCTTTATTTCTGATTTGTTCTTTCTGCTGCTGTTTTTACTGGTAAGTTTTTCTTTTCTTTGTTTCCATGGTTTTACGTTTTGTTGATTTGTAAATTTTCTGTTACTGTTGTTCCTTGTTTGCGATGAAGAACTTCTTTCAATGCTTGCATGCTATTTTCCCCTGTTTTTCGTCTTAAATCAAGGAATCCATTGTTAGGGTAGGGATTTTATGGAATTTCGATCACGTATGCTGATTTTAGGGTTTCTGCGTTGTCGTGTGTGGATTTTTATTTATGTGGTTTTTTGATCGTTGGTAATGTCCTCGAGTTTTTTTTTGACTTGTTTATGATTAATCTTTTCGCAGCCATGTCTGACTGTCCGCGGATTCCTTATCAGACTCCTGGTTCTGGTCTATCGAGATCTCCTCCGTGTAGAGAGTGTCAAGATGATGTTCGTAGAAGTCGAGTTTCTTCTGGGGCGAAGGCCTCATCTTCTAGGTAAGAAGTTCCTTTGACAAATCTTTCTGGGGCTCGAAAAGTCTTTGATCGCGCGGTGTCTCGTCCTCGTGATGATGTTAGGAGTACGCAGACACCGACTCGTGCTGTCGCTTTTGATGTTCCTCCTCTACGTTCTCTAGTACCCGAGCATCCTCTGCCGCCCCCTCCTACAACTTCTTTTAAAGGGAAGAGTACAAAAGGTGGTGTTCCGAGGGCTGAATCTTCAAAAAATCCTTCTTTGAAGAGAAAGGCTTCCGAGGCGTTCATTGGTTTATCCAGTCCCGCCGAGGAGGATGAGGCTGCCCCATTGATACGCAGCGTTTCGGTCAGCAAGAAAAAAGTAACATTCAAGCATATTGATCTCGAGATTTTCAAGGAAAAGCATGAGCTTCAAGCCTTCGAGGTTCGTTTCTATTCCCCTGAGGATGATATTACTTATGAGCTTATCTCAAAGTATGAGTTCGATGAATTTCATTTGTTGACCACGGTTGGTGCGTTCGAAGCTGGTCTTATGCTGCCGTTGTACAAGTTAGGTGATTCCTTCTACTATGATGTTCTTGCTAGTCGTGAAGGCTCCTCCACCAATACTCACAGCCGTTCTGTATCGCAACTATCGGGGAATTATCTCCGCGCCCTGAAGGAATGCTATCTGCGGAGTAAGGGGGAGACGACAATGACTTGTTACGTTCCTAATCCCGCGGAGAAGGAATGGTATACTCCTGAGAATTTCAATAACTCCTTCGGTGATTATGTCAACAGTAGGAACCGTAAGCCGTGGAGTGTGAGCCTCCGGAATCTCGCTGCTCCTCGGGGCGAAATTCGTTTGTTAAATGAGGTCAGTGATGCCAAGCTGAAGTATGTTCCCGGCACGGAGGGGTCTAGTCAGCGGAAACTTTTCCCGGCCCGCGAGAGGATCAAGCGCGACCATGAATACGAGTGGCACGCTACCGTTATCGAAGTGGTTGGTCCATGGGCGTACGGTTGGATCCCTGGTCCCCGCGGTTGGCGTCCTACTGAGAGTAGAAAGCCGCGTGAATCTCCTCCTGCTCGTTATGGAGATTTCTGTCCCTGGCGTTTAAACTTCGCAAGTATGAATTTTCCTTATGCCCTTTACGTTGTGGAGGGAGACGAGGAGGAAGGTTCCAGTGTTATACTTCCACCGAGGAGTACCTCGACTGCTCAGGTACGCGGATTCTAGCTGCGCTTCTTCTTCTTTAGAAATTCAACTGTTCGGGAAAAATAATTCTTTTTGAGGTGTGGGTTTTCAGGTGTCGAAGAAGAAAAAGATTAAGCCGAAGCAGTCTTCTACCATTGTGATGGGTGAGGCTGAGGCCCATGAAGAAGTTACAAGTGCAGTGAACGAAGAGTTTGCTGAGGACGAGGAGATTACAGATGGGGAGGAACGTATTGGTACTTCCCCTATCAATGTCTAAGAAGAGGTCTGTGTGGGTCAAGATGGTGATGAAGGGATAAAAAACGCCGTGGTAGCCGATGACGGTGTTATTGGTGATATTTTTGTCCCTGTTGGGGATGCCACGGATACTCTCCCCACCCTTTCTCAAGAGTTTTCTTTTGATCGGCTGTATTCTACAGGGGAGTTTATGGATGATGCCCTCGATTTTCCTGAGGACTTCTCTCTACTGTCCCCCAATGATGATTGGGATGTCCTCGGGGTGCTAGTAATGGAGACGATGCTGTTCAAGATGGTGGCGCGGAGGAGCATGGTGCGCGTGTGGGTGTCGACCTTTGTGCTGATGGGGCCGTGTCAGAAAAGGGGAAGTCGGTGATTGATTTGCCTGCTGCGGATCTCCCTCATTCGCCGACATCTTAGGGTGAGGACGCCATAATGGATTGGCTTAAGGAAAAGAATCTGCTATTTGTCCCTCATCCCGCCCCTGTTGTTGTTGGTGAAAAGGATTCTGACGTGTATACCCGTCGTATGATGGAAATGTCTTCCAAGGCGCGGGTGTCTGAGGCCTGGGGAAGAAATTTGAGTGTTCCCGAAGCTACCCTTGTGTCGGAGCCTCCTACTTCCGTTGCAGATATGATGGCTATAGACGACGGGTATCAATATGGCTTTCCTCAGCAGCGTGTCTTAGAGGTAAATTTTCGTACGTACTTCTACGTGACGATCCAATTCTTCAGTGAAATAATGTTTTTTGTCTTGATGTGTAGATGATGAGGAGTGAGCATTGTAACCACGTGCTGTATCAGTTCTTCAAAGCGAAATCTCTGAAGCTCGAGGCTAAGCTTCGTCACAGAGAAAAGGAATTATCTGCGGCTGAGGTGGAAATAGAAGAGCTAAAGAAAAGCCTCAAGGAGAAAGAAAAGCTGGGTGAAGCGGAGGCCAGTCTTCGTTCAGAGCTTGTTGCTGTTCGCGCTGAGTTAGAGCAAACTCGCGGCCAAGTTTCAGCTTTCACAGGTTTGGTTCTTTTTTTTCTCTTTTTCCCTTGCAGTGTGTCGTCATTCCTCTATTTCTTAGTTCTGTCTGAGTCTCCCCACCCTATCTCCAGTGGGTGGTGTCCCCGAGCTGATATGGCTTCGAAACGAAAGGGCACGGCAGAAATCTCGTATTAAAGAACTTGTTCAGAAAATTAAAAGTGAAGCCAAGAAATGGGATGCTCGGGCTGAGGTATGGCGCGCAAGGCATGTTCAGATGGTCGACATGCAAAATCTATATAACCATGACCGTGCTTTATTTAATGGTACGCTGCTGTGGACACGTGATAGTCTTCGGGAATCCCGTGAGCGTACTTCTTTGTTGGAGTCTAGGATACAACTGTTGGAAGAGGAATTACAAAAGGCTCGATCCCTCCCTTTTCCAGGAGTTGAGGATAGTGCGCGGTGTCTTATCAGAGAAAGGGACGATGCCCGTGCCGAAGCCCATGCTCTAAGCAAGGCCCTTGCCGCGTCCCGCGTTGAAGTAGCTCGTCAGGCTGAGTCTGAGAGGAATCTTGAAGTGTGTATGTACAGATTGAGCAAGGGGGTATCAGAGATAAACAAAGAAGTTGACCACCTTCGTCATATGGATTCGATGAAGCAGGTAGAATTAGATGCCAGTCAATTTACTCTCACAAACCTTCAGCTAGATTATAAGAAATTATCCGCGGAATATGATCATCTTGATGAAGCGCGAGATGCAGTTGTTAATGAGTATGAAGAGGCTTCGGATTGTGTCGAAGGTATAACCCTATTCCATCGAGTGTGATTGTGTCTTTTCTGTGCTAACTCCCTGGTGTTGTCTTTTTCAGAACTCGAGGGACAACTTCGCGTTGCTAATGAAAAACTTGAAAAGGCTCAATCTTCCTTAGCGCAGCAGGAAGAACAAACTAAGCATTTTAAGAGTTTGGCGACATCCCGCGAAGAGGCCGTCGGTGCTGCTTCTAAAGAAGTGAGTCGTCTGTCTTCATTGTTATCCCAATCCCAACAATGGACGATAGTTATTAAGCACAAGGCTCGGTGTCAATTGGCTGAGGAGACGAACAAGATGCTAGAGAAGATAGAACTTGGCCTAAAGAACGAGCATGCTCTTGTGAAGAATTATCTGCGTCGTCCAGTTCCTGCTGCCTTGCCTGGCACCTCGGGACCCTCATCTGGTGGGAGCGTCCCTTCAAGTCTTCGGAACGATCCTGCTGATGGGGCGGCATCATCTAGGTAGAGACCGCTGCACTTTGTAGAGACCGCAGCATCATTATCCCTCCACTTTTTGTAATTATGTACAAAGAATATTTTTTGATAGTATCATATAAAAGGAATATTATTTGACGTGTACTCTTCCTTGAATTGGCCCTTCACTTTTTGTAATCGTCCTTTATGAAATGGATCCTTTTCTTGATATACCTGCAATGTTGGTTTGTTTTTATTTTATGCATTGTGATGAAAGACTCTAAAAATAAAAAAGGATTTTAAGTGTTTGGGTGCGATCCCGAAGGGATGTACCTTCGTGATCGGCTTGAGACCTGTCTCCCCGCTGGCGAACCCTTGGCCAGAGGATTCCCAGACGGTGGGGGCCGAGGCAACGTTCTAGGATATGGGGTTAAAAAATTTACATACCCCATTCCGTCGACCCATTGCCTTAAGATTGGTTGGGTATCTCTTTCTGCTGGGTGCCTTCCCCCTGGTCTTACACTTATGGACACTAACGGGGGAGCCCTGAGAGATTGTAGATTAACTACTTTCCCCAATATTGTCGATAGGTTTAGTGGATACATAGAAATCTTGTTTGATTGATAGGTTGAGGCCTGCAATTCCTCGTCCAGAGATAGAAACATGTAGAGTGTTCACACTCGCTTCTTCTTCTGGTACCCTTCACGCAGTTGCAAGGCTGCGTTGCACCTATGGGAAGTATGGTTTGAGCCACTTAGCATTCCAAGGATGTCGGAGGACTTCGCCTTTCAGATTACGAATGTAGTAGGAACCACCTCCCGCAATATCATGTATTATAAAAGGTCCTCCCCACGTAGGTGCTAACTTTCCCCATCTCTTCTCTCGTTGATACTGTGGGATTGTTCTTAACACATACTTCCCTTCTACAAAATTCCGAAGCTTGACCTTTTTGTTGTACTCCCTTGCAAGTCTTCGCTGGTAATTTTCCATCTTCTGTAATGTTGCTTCCCTTCTTTCTTCTAGGTCGTCCAATCTCTCTAACATCATGTCTGTTGTGAGATTTTTCTCCCACGCTTCGGTCTTTGTGGTTGGCATGAGTATCTATGTAGGGATGACTGCTTCAGCTCCATAAGTGAGAAGAAACGGAGATTCCCCAGTGGCGGATCTTTGCGTTGTCCTGTATGCCCATAACACATGTGCAGCTGTTCACACCATCTCCTTTTATGCTCGTCTAATTGTTTTTTGAGTATAAGGGCGAGGGTCTTATTGGTAGCTTCCGCTTGCCCGTTGCTTTGAGGGTATATGGGGGTGGACTTGTTCTTTCTTATCTTGAAAGTATCGAAGAGCATGTCTATATTTTTCCCCTGTAATTGTTTACCATTATCAGATACAATTTCGGCGGGTATAACGAATCTGCAAATGATGTTCTGGAATATGAAAGTAAATACATCCACGTCTCTGATCCTGGCCAAGGCTTTAGCCTCCACCCATTTACTGAAGTAGTCCGTGGCTACTATCGAAAATCGTCTTTTCCCTGATCCTTCGATGAAAGGTCCGACAATGTCTACGCCCCATTTTTAAAATGGACACGGGCTATCGACGGAGTTTAACATTGTTGACGGCGCGTGGATCTTTTTGGCAAAGCGCTGACATTCTTCACACCGTCGGGACATCCTCGCGGCGTCCTGTATCATTGTCGGCCAGTAATATCCTTAGGTTTTTGCTTTGTCAGCTAGTGATCTCATGCCGCTATGATTCCCCGCGTCACCATAATGGATATCTTTTAGAATTCGATGCCCCTGTTTCCGGGACAAGCAACGTAGTAATGGTCCAAGGAAGGATTTCTTGTACAGGACCCCATCCCGAAGATCATATCTTCCTACTTTGGAGAGTATCTTCCTAGCTTGTTTCTGATCCGCAGGTAAGCTTCCCTTTTCGAGAAAGGCATGGATCGTCACTCTCCAGTCATCTTCGTTGCTAAAGTCTTCGTCTTGATTTGCTCTTGACAGGATATCTTCTTCGTCAAAGTCGTTATGGATGTCTTCTCCTACCTGGTCTTCGATATTTTCTTCCGCTGTATCTTGATTGGTAGCGAAGGAGAATTGAGATGCAATCGAAGGCTCGTATACCCTTGCTATTTTAATAGCTTCGACATTTTTATCCCTCAGCATGGATGATATATATGCTAGGGCATCCGCGTGCCTGAGGTCCCTTCTGCATAAGTGCCGGAACTTAATGTTCGGGATTTGTGATGCCAATGTTTGTACCAAGGCCATGTAAGCTGAGAGGGTGTCATCGTACACATTATACTCGAGCCCTATTTGTCGTATGACAAGCTGCGAATCACTTGTCAGCCTTACATCGGTTACCCCCATCTCTATTATTATACGGAGGGCATGTACGACAGCTTCGTATTCAACGATGTTGTTGGTATGCTCTTTGAATTCCAACCTAAGTGCCTGTATAATCCTTTCTCCGGTTGGGATGATAATGACAATGCCTATTCCTGCTCCTTCCTTATTTTTGGATCCGTCGACGAAGACTTCCCATTGTCTCTGACTCGCAGGTTCGAGGATATCCATTGGATCCTTGTTTTCTTCCTCGGCTTCTGGTATTCCCTTAATCTCTTCGTCGTTGTCAAGGGGGAGGTCTGCTAAGAAATCCGCCAGAACTTGGGACTTCCGAGAATGTTGAATTTCATGAATGATGTTGAATTGGTCCAGATGGGTGTTCCATTTGGCTATTCGGCCCACTTTTCCCGTGATTTTGAGGACTGCTTCCAATGGTGCTTTGCATGGGACCCTCACGAGATGAGTTAGGAAGTAGGTTCTCAGTTTTTGAGTAGCCCACACCAATGCGAGGATGAGCTGTTCAATCTTAGTATAGTTCCTTTCCGCGGAATTGAGGGTCTTGCTGACGTAATAGATAGGTTGTTCTATCTTTGTATTGGTTTTGACCAATACTGCGCTGACTGCGTCTTCTGTTGCTGCTATGTACAGTGCCAAAACCTCGTCAGGATCTTGCTTCTGCAGGATCGGGATTGAGGCTAGGTGTTCTTTGATTTTTTGGAATGCTTCCTCGCATTCAACGGTCCATTCGAACCTGCTCCCTTTTTTGAGAATATTGAAGAAATGTTTGCATTTGTCCTAGGACGGGGCAATAAATCTTCCCAACGCTGCTATGGATCCATTGAGTTTCTGTACTTCCTTTAAATTCTTTGGGGACGGCATCTCTACTATGGCTTGAATCTTTGCTGGGTCTACCTCGATGCCCCTTTTTGTTACCAGATACCCGAGGAATTTCCCCGAGGTGACACCGAAAGTACATTTCTCCGGATTCACTTTCATGTGATGTTTTCTCATTGCTTCGAAGATATTCCTCAGATCCTGGTGGTGATCTTTACGCAGCTTGCTTTTGACGAGCATGTCGTCAACGTAGACTTCTAAGGTTCCTCCAATCCATGGCTTGAAGATAGCATCGACCATCCTTTGGTATGTTGCCCCTGCGTTTCGAAGTCCGAAGGGCATTCTAGTGTAGCAATAAAGGCCATGTGGGGTGTAGAACGTTGTGTGTGGATGATCTTCTTCTGCCAGGGCCACTTGGTTGTAGCCAGAATGTCCATCCATGAATGACAGTTCTTCATATCCTTCTACTGCTTCTACCAGCTGGTCTATGCTCGGCAGGGGATAGCTGTCCTTTGGACATGCCTTGTTGAGATTAGTAAAGTCGATGCATATTCTAACCCCTCCATTTTTTCTTTGGAACAATGACCATGTTGGAGATCCAGGTAGGATACTTGACTTCCTTGATAAATCCTGCGTCTAGTAATTTCCGAAGTTCCGTTTCTACTGCCTCATGATACTCTGGAGCTACTTTTCGTATTTTCTGCCTGAACGGGGGCGTGCCTGGTTTGATGCGTAGCTCGTGTTGGATTACTTTTGGGTCAATCCCCAGCATATCTCCTAGCTTCCAGGCGAACACATCCGCGTATTCCTTAAGTAATTTGGTTAAAGAATCTTCCCTTCCTTCGTCCATTATGGTCCCTATTTTGATCATCTTCGGGTTTTCTTCCGTTCCTATGTTGATTTCTTTTACGGTCTCCACTGGTGTGAACACAGGCTTCGGGTTTCCGAGGACTGGCACGTTCTTTAATTGCTATTTAGCGTGCTTCTGTTCTTCGCTGGTTGTGGAAGTACTTGTCTCTGTGCTTAGGATATTATCATCTTTCGTCAAGCCCCTCCCTGTAGTTTCCTTGAGGAACAGGTCTATGGCCTTCTCTTTCGCGGTTTCTTTATTTTTTACTCTTCGGATTTTTCGCTGCTCTTCTTGCTCGTTGTTGATATGATCCTGAGTGGCCTGGCACTCTCTCGTAGTGACCCGATCTCCCTTGATTTCCATTACTCCCTCAGGTGTTGGAAATCTGAGATATTGGTGGTAGTTGCCGCAACTCCTTTGAGTTTATGTATCCATTTTCGTCCAATAATAGCGTTGTAGGGGAAAGGGGTGTCCACCACACTGAATCGGGTTTCCAGTTTCATGGGCCCTGCGTTAACCTGCAACACGATGTCTCCCAAGGGCTTCGTGGCTGCTCCATTGAATCCGTAGATGGTGTGATAAGAGGTCATTAATTGTTCATCATGGAGCTTCATCCGTTTGAATGCATCGTAAAATAGGACGTTTACGGAGCTTCCCCCGTCTATGAGGATCTTTTTGAGGTTACATCCAGCTACTGGTAGCGTTAGAACCAAGGGATCGTTATGGTCTTCCATATCTTCTTCGATATCCTCGGCATCGAAGATGATAGGAGATTCCATCCATTCTTCGTGCTCGTCCACCACTATCCCATCGACCTTATACAATTCGCAGCGGTCTTCGAATTGCTTCCGTAACCTCTTTCCTATCTGCGCTGTAAGTGAGGGCCCTGTGGCTTCGGAACACGAGATGGTGTTGATTGTTCGGTTTCCTTCCGGAAGTTGGACTGGTTTGGTTCGCTTGGATCTATCCTCGGTAACATCCTTTCGTACGTAATGTTTGAGCTCTCCCGCATCAATTAATTTTTGGATCATTATTTTAAGGTTCTTGCACTTTTCGGTCTGGTGCCCGTTGAAACAATGATATTCACAGTAATCTTTAGACTTCTCGGATCTCGGGGGATGCTTTCCCTTAGACCATGGCCACTCCAAGTTTTCCCTCCCTTTGATCTCTCGTAGGATACGAGCATAGCTAGCGTTGAGTTTCGTGTAAACTTGATCTTCGAATTTTCGGTCACCTGTTCTTCGTTCATCCCTTCGTTCCTTCCTATCTTCGTGAGGTCTCTCCACTGAGCAACTCCTTTTGGCCCCATTGGTTTGTTCCGCTGAGTTGGTGCGGTGAGATCTCTGCGGATATGCCCTCGGGTTTTCCCGTTGAATTTCTTCAAGTCGAGCGTGCTTTTCGATGATTATTCGAAGATCTCCCTCTGTCTTAGGCACGCTTCCATGAATTTCAACAAATAGGGGACTCATTCGGTCTAATCCCCATTTGTAGCAATTGATGCTTACCACTGGGTCCACGCTCCCTATGGCTTGGCAGATCTTGTGTCATCTGTTAGTGTACTCCCTCGTGGTTTCCTTGTAGCCAATCGCTAGTGAAAAGAGCTTATCCATTCCGGTGTTTACAGTCTTTTTGTACATGTATGTTCTTAAGAATTTCTCTGCGAGTTGGTCGTATGAGTGGATGGAGTTTGGTGGCAGATTATCAAACCATGATAATGCCGATCCCTTCAGGCTTGACGGGAAGTATCTGCAGAGTACGGCGTCGTTCTGACCCCATCTAGCTAAGACACGGTTGTAGTACCGAATATGTGCAGCAGGGTCACTGGATCCATCATAGCATTCGAACGTTGGGACAGGGCATTTCAGTGGAATAGGGGTGTTGGCCAAGCGATGAGTTAAGGGCGTAGAGTTAGCTTCTCTCATGACCTCTTCTAACCTCCCCCCGCCTTGTCTATTTTTTAATTGCCTGATCTCGGCCATCATCTCATCTCGTAGCTCTTCCATCGCGCGGTGGTGCCCTAAGTTCTTCTGTTCGTTACCGTCTGACTCTCCATCGTCATAATCCGGGTCGGATACGCTACTTCCCCTAGTCGCGTCTCCATTAGCCGCTATGACGACTCTACAGTCTCGGTTTGGCTCTGGTGCTTTGGAATTTGCTTCATCAAGTTGTTGGCTGGTTTTCGTGCTTAGAGCAATCCGCTCCTTTAAATCTTGATTTTCTCTGGCCAACAGGGCTACAACATCTGCGTAAACCTGTTGGCTCTTCTTCAGTTCCTCAAGCTCAGCCATCAGTCGATGTGATTGGTTGGACCCCTGATTGGGAGTCCCAGCGCGTGCCACTACGGCCATGGTGCCGCCTTCCTCTACGGTCTGCACTAAAGGTGGCAGAGGTTCAGCTTCGGTTGCTGGCATTTCCAAATAGGGGTGAGTGCCCCTCTGCGGTGCTAGAGCCGCCGGTATGGTTTGATTTTGATCATTTGTTGGTGGCATTCCAAAAGTTGGAAGGTGCACGGGTTGGAATGTTCTGGATTCATCCACCCTTTCTCTTGGTTGATGAAGTTGATTCATGGCGCAAGTTTTGCTAGCCTCTGCAGCCTTCGGGACTACCGCAGCCGCACCGTACTTTGTCGCCGTTGCTCTGAGAGCCGCTGCTGCAACTGAATTAGCGTTCATAGGTTAAGTGATTTCCGCAGTATCTTGCCTTTGACTGGT
This sequence comes from Papaver somniferum, assembly GCF_003573695.1. Lineage (NCBI taxonomy): Eukaryota > Viridiplantae > Streptophyta > Magnoliopsida > Ranunculales > Papaveraceae > Papaver > Papaver somniferum. The sequence continues at coordinate 123,617,299 of NC_039362.1, forward strand.
CATTTTAGCTTTGTCTCCTTTCTGCTTGCTTCGGGTGATGACCGGGGTTGTCCTGGGTGTTTCCTTTGACAAAGCTTTGGATTTTCCTGCTTCCTGCGTCTTTTCCATCACGGGTCCTTTCGTCGACAATGAAATCTCGCAGAAACTCGCCTTCTTTACTCACAATACGTTCTTTCTGCACAAGGAATTTCAAACAAAAAACGGGAATATCCGCGTGAATCGGGTTAGTTGGCGAAATATCTTCTTCCAGGAGAGGATTAATACATACGAGTTACAATACACAGGTTAAAGTTTTATTAAAGGAGATCCTTTTAAAAATGCAAGTAGATCCTTTTTTTTTTTTTTTAAAAAAAAAACTACGAAAACCCCCCAGAGAGACGGGTTCGCACGAGATCTAAAGAAAATCGTAAATCCACAGACTAAAACAATAAATCTCATCGAAGATAACAGGTGGGTTTTTGAATATAATAAAGTTAAAAAATGATCTATACGGTCCGAGCTGATAAATCAGAGCAATCATAAGCCAATTTAAAATGAAATCACAGGACAAGATAAATCTTTTACCGGGACGAAGTCCCTGTTTCTAGCGCGAAATTGTGAACACACAAATCACGAAGGCATCCGAATGCTCACAACCAATCATCGTAATCTAGAGAGATTTGTGATGATGATATCCTAGTGTTGATTCCTTGGCTCAAAACCTTCGGGTTTATCATAGCCTCATCTAACAACTCCATGCGAGGCGTTTGCGCACGGGATATGGGTAAAAACAAAGAAAGCAAAATGTATAAGTAAAGATCCATGGGGTTAGACAAATATAAAGTGCTGAAATGTAAACAAGACCGAGGTTTACGTGGTTCAGCACTAAGGCCTACGTCCACGGGGTTTGGTGTTTCACTATATTCTTCACGGTTACACGAGTAGTCGAATGACTTTTGGGTTTACATGTTTTTCTCTTCTAAAGGATTAACTTACACTTGCAATCTCTCTCTCTCTTTCCCTTCCTGATTTTTCCGATCCCCTTTCCTCTTGGTGGAGGGGGGGTATTTATAGGGTAGAGTGTGGGACCCATCTCTGAAGGCCGTTGGAACCTTATCTTCTAGTGTCTTGTGTCCATCACGCAGAGGTCTGCGTTTGCCGCTTGATCACGCAGAGACATCCTCGTTCGTTCCACGGGTTGATCGACACGTATACTGCTCAGAGTGTTTAATGAAGGTGGTTGAGATGCCTGCTCGTGTCAGACAAGTGTCTTCTGACAAAGTCACGTTCGTGTCAGCTAACTTTCTCTCCACCGTTGATCTTAGCTTCTTTTGGGATGAGATAAAGTAACTCCTTGGGGTTTATTTGGTGTTCCGTAGTGCATCGTATTTTGATGTCCTGGCCTGCATGCTTCCCACGTATTTTTCTATATACACGTGTCTGATGGTGAGATATATGTATTCACAATATTTTGTTGCATAATACGAGTATGGGAAGAGTGAGGATGAGCAGAAGGGTGAGGATGAGAAAAAGGCCGAGACATCGGTGAAATCAGTTAAGGGAAGTTTGAGGATCTCCGCATTACAGCCTAAAAGCTGTTATTCCTTATGAATGTTCATATATATACCCCCTAGAAATACTAAGTATACACCCATCTGTTAGTTATATTAGTTAAAATTTGGTTAATATGAAAATTATGAAATTTTACAAAAATTTTAATACCGATATCCCCTCTTTAAAATACCATATATAAGAAACCCTAAAAAAACAGAAGAAAATCATTGGGAAAATTTGCAACAGAAAATGGAGATCCATGAAAAAAGAAAAAAACAAAATTCATCTGCAAACTACAATAATCAACAAAACCCTAACTACAATAATCAACAAAACCCTAACTACATATTGTGATTCTTCTCGGTGATTAATCTTGATCTTAACCTCTTAGAATTGAATTGATCCATTGTAGTCCTTTTTATTTTAACTTTTCTTTTCCTTTCTAAGTTTTTTTTATTGTGTAAAATGTTACCTAATTCAATGAAAATATGAGGACGGGGATGATGAAAAAAATATATGATTGTCTTTTATTTCTATATTAATTTAATTCTTTAGTAGTAGATGCTGAATTGCATTTCATTGTGGAGTTTGATTGGCAATTAGTATTAGCCTGTATGAAAAGAATTCTATAGGTTACGGTAAGTAGAACTTTTGCTTGGGGTCTTGAGTCTTTTGACTTTGGAGAACGAAGGGTTTAAAATGAAACAGACATTCTACGTCTACTTCGTCTTCTCCTTTGCAATAAAAGGCAAGATTTTGTTAGCCATGAGTATAATGAACTAACTGTTTATCTGAGTTAGTTTTTTGGGTTTGGGTATATTTATGCTTGGTTGGTCGGGGTATAAAAATTTGGCGAATCTGATGGGTAGATAGATAAGTGTTGAGGGTATCTAGATAAAGGGGTACCACTAGTGTTTTGTTGGGGTATATACAAGAGAACCCTGATTTTGGGCATACTGAAATCTTACTAGGCATACTGCATAAAGACAAAAAAGGTTGTAAAATAGCAAAATCAGATTACCCCTTAACCCAAATTTTTTTAATGACAAATCTACCCTTTAAGTATTAGTGTTAGTAATATTGATTAGTGATTAAATATTTTGTTTAGTGATTAAGATAATTTTCAGAATTATAAAGGTTGTTTAGATGATTTTTTGGATCATGGTTCGGCGAAACAGGTTGAGGTTCGGCTCACATCTATGAGTCGAATCTACCGATTGATGAACGGTTCGGCTCACTGAATCTGTTTACTGCATGCGCCGAACCTATAATTTTCAATTCCAACCCTTTTGCTAGACACTAGTTCGGCTTATATGAAAGTTTCATAGTAAGCCAAACAACATCCTGAATAGCTCGGAAAAAAATTAATTACTGGTTCGGCTTATATTTCGAAAATCGTATGAGCCGAACATCAATTTGTTATTTTTTAGGTTAAAATATTGTTATTGGTTCGGCACATATTTAGAATATCGTAATAGCCGAATCTCGTAAATGTGCTAGGTTCTGCACATATTATGATTATCGAATACGCCGAACCCCTATGCATCTCTATCTGTGACTAGGTTCGGCTTGAAATTTCATGAAATTTCATGCCGAACTGTTCATATACACTTACAGGAAGCTTTTGTGAAGAACAGTTCCGCTAAAAACGCAACTCAATTTTGAGCCGAACCCAACACTATAACCGTCATTTAATCGGTGAAAAACAGCAAATAGGAGATTGGGTTTGTAAAACTTGCTTTCTTATCCACATTTCCGGAGCGAAGTCTTTCATCGCTCTAGTCATGTTTGTATTAATCAGATGCCTTTCCTTCTTCAATACGCGCGGGACTCTACTATAGTGTGCTCGCGTGCAGTTGGTTCAATTTCTGGTTCAATTTCTGGTTGATTTTCAGTTTCTACACCTTCATCTTCAATTGGTTCTTCTTCTTCAGTTGATGGATTAGAAGACGATTTGGTTTGCCTAGTCCCTGCTTTTCTTTGTACGAGTCATTATGTAGTTGAGTTTAATCGACGATCAAATTTTTACGAATCGACAATTAATTACGATGATGAATTTTTTTTTCGCAGGAGGGGGAAGAGTTCGGCTAAAGGAGGAGGAAGAAGAAGAGATGGTAAGGGAAACTGATTTTGATTTTTTAGAAAACTGATTTTAGATTTTTGTATTAAGGGTATATAGGTAATTGAACTACCCATAGGGTACCCCTTATAAGGTCACCCAAGATGGGACTATTGTTTTGTATGCCTAGAAAGATTTAGGTATGCCCAAAATCTGGGTTCATACAAGAACACCCTTCCTTATATGATCTTGTTCTCTGTTAGAATTTGGATTTTACTGGTTCAGCTATAAGCTAAAGACATCATATGTTAATCTGGGCTTGCAAGTATGTAAGATGTATTGTGTGAAAGACTATTTAACTAAATTATGTGAGAACTAGGTATCACCCGGGATTTTGTCATTTACTTGTGGTTATATGTATAAGGTTTTATAGCTTATATTTACTCACCATCCTTAGTTTTCTCAGCCCTTTTCATCATATTTCCTCTACATGGGTAGGGAAAGAGTAGCGACCTGTTATGTCTTATAAGAACATTGAGCTTTGTAACTGCACCATCGAGTGTATGGGAAATGATAATTAATATTCTTAATTTAATTAATATTAAATTACATTCCGTCAAATCAGGCACGTCGGTGGTGCTGGTGACATTTGTCTTAGTTCCTTTTAGAAAAATTCAGTTCATCAAACCATGACTTCAAATCATGTAATTTCAACATGTTTGAGGTATTTATATGCACCCTCTAAGTTAACTGGTTCGATCCCAAACGTGAACATTAATGGTGTCGATGAAGATCGAGTATGCTAAGTGTTTAGGCTAGTAATTGTGTCAATTTTTGGAGTACCTACAAACAAAGGGAGAATAAACCCATGAAAACATAAAATAAATCCAAGAAACAAAAACCATTTTATCAATTTATTTATCAAGACAAATAATCATATAATATCTGTATAAATTAAATAAAACAGAAAATACCACTTTTCATTGGCGAAATAGCTTCCTCCGTCGCCCCAGAGGAATGGTTTAGTTCATCATAATAGAAACACGCTCAAAAATTGATTTCATTGCTCAAAAGATGTTCACAAATAATGAAATGGGAGAAACTAATGATTAAACCGGGTTTGTAACAATTATATTTGTTACAAACCAACTGTTACATAGTACGATACAGGTTTTGTGTCACTGTAGCATGAACGACTGTCTCCAGGCGTCTTAAGTTCTTCGTGTTCTTCATAGCAGCATAAAAGTATTCTCTGCAACTCGATCAATCTCCTATGTTGTTTCTCTAAACTCTCCCAAACTCCGTACCCTTCTCTGCAACACTAGCACCCTTTATATAGCCAGCAACACCAAGAAATCTCGCTCAATCACTCCAAAAATTCTTCCATTGCTCAGCAGTAAAAGAATATATCCTCGAGATATTTTCTTCCCCTTCTGTAAACACGCTCAAACTTTCCAAGACAACCCCAACAAAGCCCCGTGTATCTCTTCCAATCTGTTTTCTCACTATCACACGTTTGATTCCTTTTTTTTTTCGAAACTAAGCCACATACCTTCCCTGTTTAGATGAAACAGGGTCAACACAATCTACATGGACGAGAAAATCCCTAAAAACACTCAGCAAATCCTCAGGACTTGAATTCAGAAGAACCCGAGTTTTTTCCCTCCGTTTTGCCTACATACCATTATCCAGTCCAATTAGGCTCGTTCGAACAACCATACCAGCATCATTTAGGTCTATCAAGTTCATCCCAATCGAAATCAGTGATTGAGTCTCATTGTAACTCTTCTAAAAAGTCCATCAGCGGTCTCGGGTTTTCAAAGTTCACTTTTTTGCTTCCACACGACTAACCATCTAATCTGAATTGATTACAATGACCCTACCACGCCTGTTAAGACCAGTCAAGTTATCCCAACAAATCTCAGCCATTTAATCTCGTTCAATCTCCTCCAAAATGTTAACCCTAATTTCAGCCCAATATTTCCGCCAAAAAACTGATTCAAATAGGGAAGATGATGGTCTCCCCTTAACAGTGATGGGCGTGCGAATAGCCGTGGCGCCTGGGGGTGCAAATATTACTTGAGGTGCCCCTTAGTAATTGAATGCCCCTTATCCAAAGTAGGGTTCCGTTTAGCAGTTGTCCTCCAGGGTGCCTTTAACAACTTTTCGAGCCGAATTTTCCAAAAATGTTTATTGCCCAACTAATGTATTTATGGATAAAAATGTGTCACACTTCCGTGCTTATCAATGCACCAACAAAGTTAACAACATGAAATACTTAAGGAAAAATACAACACATGTAGTTAATGATTTCGGGAGCAATACTTAAGTACCTACAAACAAGTTTATTAGTGATAAAATGAGTCCCAACTAATGTATTTATGGGTGAAAATGTGTCACACTTTCGTTCTTATCAATGCACCAACAAAGTTAACAACATGAAATACTTAAGGAAAAATACAACACAGGTAGTTAATGATTTCGGGAGCAATAAAAACCCTTAAAGCTGTGTAAGGGTGCACAATTTCTCATGCAAAGACAACAATGGCTATTACGAATTGTGTAAGGGTAAGCATAACAGATTTACCACAAATTAAATTCTGATTGAGATGAGAGTAGTGCTACATTCAAGTACATGAACTATTTTATACGTAGCAATAAATAAATAATAAAAGTACGTAAATTAGCACTACAACAATCATCTTATCTTTTGTTTTTTTCACTTGCTTTCCTCGTGTTCTTAGTTGCAGAACAACTACCCTGCACATGGATAAAAAGCTTCTAACCATAAGATATAGTTAAATGAGAAACCACACACAAATCAGGAGTTGAGAGTTCAATAACCTTATTGTATACCAACACGAACTTCAAAAATTCATCATCACAGTTTTGAACAAATTTTCAAGCAAGAACCTATAAACAAGTATGCATAACAGAAGACTAAGAAATCTGAGTTGCAAGGACTATTCATGTTATAATTTTTTTTTGCAGTCAGTAGTATCATGTGACCTGACCTGAGTATGCACGATCCCCTCGTACCCAATGTTAATGTCCTCCGCAAGCACCTATATATTTGCGAATTGGCAAAGAACAATTTTATTTAGTGCCCCCGAGTCTAAACTACATCTTAAGGAAGGTAAGCCATAAGTACATAAGAAAGGAAATTTAACATTGGGTACTCATAGATCATGCAAACTTAGGTAATTCACATTGGGTACTCAACTTAAAGGTAATTACCATAAGTCAAAACAAGCATAACTAGAGAAAAATTATGCCATTGTGTACACATATATCTCACTATCAGACACGTGTATATAAAAAGATACGTGGAAAGCATGCAGGCCAAAACATCAAAACATGATGCGCCACGAAACACCAAATAAACCCCGAGGAGTTACTTTATCACATCCCCAAAAGAGAAGCTAGGATCAACGATGGAGAGAAAGTTAGCTGACACGGACGTGACAGGGGCAGAAGACACTTGTCTGACACGAGCAGACCCCTCAACTACCCACATTAAACACTCTGAGCAGTGTACGTGTCGATCAACCTGTGGAACGAGCGAGGATGCCTCTGCGGGATCAAGGGGAAAACGCAGACCTCTGCGTGATAGACGCAAGGACACAAGAAAATAAGGTTCCAACGGTCATCAGAGATGGGTCCCACATTCTAACCTTATAAATACCCCGTCTCTACCAAGAGGAAAGTGGGCGGAAGAATCAGGAAGGGAAGGAGAGAGAGAGAGAGTTTGCAAGTGTAAGTTAATCATTTAGAAGAGAGAAACATGTAAACCCAAAAGTCATTCGACTATTCGTGTAACCGTGAAGAATATAGTAAAACAACAAACCCCGTGGACGTAGGCCTTAGTGCTGAACCACGTAAACCTTGGTCTTATTTACATTTCAGCACTTTATATTTATTTAGCCCCATGGATCTTTACTTATACGTTTTGTTTTCTTTGCTTGTACTTATATCCCGTGCGCAAACGCCTCGCATGGAGTTGTTAGATGAGGCTATGATAAACCCGAAGGTTTTGAGCCAATGAATCAACACTAGGATATCATCATCACAAATCTCCTTAGATGATGATGATTGATTGTGAGCACTCGGATCCCTTCGTGATTTGTGTGTCCACAATTTGGCGCTAGAAACAGGGACTTCGTCCCGGTAAAAGATTTATTTTATCCTGTGATTTCATTTTAAATTGGCATATGATTGCTCTGATTTATCAGCTCGGACCGTATAGATCATTTGTTAACTGTATTGTGATAAAAACCCACCTTTTATGTTCGATAAGATTTATTGTTCTAATCCGCGGATTTACGATTTTCTTTAAATCTCATGCGAACCCGTCTCTCTGGGGGGTTTTTCGTAGTTTTTATACTAAGGATCTCCTTTAGTAAAACTTTAACCCGTATATTATAACTTGCGTGTATTAATCCTCTCCAGGAAGAATGTATTTCGTCAACTAACCCGCTTCACGCGGATATTCCCGTTTTTCGTTTGAAATGCCTTATGCAGAAAGGACGTATTGTGAGTAAAGAAGGCGAGTTTCGGCGAGATTTCATTGTCAACAAAAGGACACGTGATGGAAAAGACGCAGGAAGCAGGAAAATCCAAAGCTTTGTCAAAAGAAACACCCAGGACAACCCCGGTCATCACCCGAAGCAAGCAGAAGGGAGATAAAGCTAAAATGACCAGTCAAAGGCAAGATACTGCGGAAATCACTTCACCTATGAACGCTAATTCAGTTGCAGCGGCGGCTCTCAGAGTAGCAGCGACAAAGTACGGTGCGGCTGCGGTAGTCCCGAAGGCTGCAGAGGCTAGCAATACTTGCGCCATGAATCAACTTAACCAACCAAGAGAAAGGGTGGATGAATACAGAACATTCCAACCCGTGCACCTTCTAACTTTTGGAATGCCACCAACAAATGATCAAAATCAAACCATACCGGCGGCTCTAGCACCGCAGAGGGGCACTCACCCCAATTTGGAAATGCCAGCGACCGAAGCTGAACCCCTTCCACCTTTAGTGCATACCATGGAGGAGGGCGGCACCATGGCTGTAGTAGCACGCGCTGGGACCCCCAATCAGGGGTCCAACCAATCACACCGACTGATGGCTGAGCTTGAGGAACTGAAGAAGAGCCAGCAGGTTTACGCAGATGATGTAGCCCTGTTGGCCAGAGAAAATCAAGATTTAAAGGAGCGGATTGCTCTAAGCACGAAGACCAGCCAACAACTTGATGAAGCAAACTCCAAAGCACCAGAGCCAAACCGAGACTATAGAGTCGTCATAGCGGCTAATAAAGACGCGACAAGGGGAAGTAGCGTATCTGACCCGGATTATGACGATGGAGAGTCAGACGGTAACGAACAGAAGAATTTAGGGCACCACCGCGCAATGGAAGAACTACGAGATGAGATGATGGCCGAGATCAGGAAATTAAAAAATAAACAAGGCGGGGGGAGGTTAGAAGAAGTCATGAGAGAAGCTAACTCCACGCCCTTAACTCATCGCTTGG